>NW_012155284.1:11877006-11900183 GCF_000956105.1 Propithecus coquereli | reverse complement strand
AAAAAAAAAACAGTATCTTTGAAATGACAAAAGACTTAAAATGGCAGTAGTTGAAGATTTGATGAGAGTTAATTACAAAAAATAAAACATTTTAAGATAAAGATAACTGGAATTATGACTACTAACATTATGTCAGGACATATCATGGACAGTGAGGGTATTGACAAATTTCTACGAACTTTATGCACTTTCTGAAGTACATTTACCCATACAAATATAACACAGGGAAGGTTAAGTGTCTCTTCTTATTTGATAATGTTTCCCTTCTCCAATGCCCTGATTTACAGTATCTGCAAGCATCATGAGATAAATAGGAAAGGCTTTGGGATTGGTGAGATATATGGGTGGGCTTTGGGGTATTCTTCGAGCCATATTACTGTTTTTGTAAAGACTTGATTAGTAAGGAGAGGGCGGTATTTTTAATTCTTTAAAGAATTCAAAGTCTATTTTGTGCTGCTATTACAGAATATCTGAAACTGGGTGATTTATAATAAACAGAAATTTATTGGCTCACAGTTCTGGAGACTAGGAAGTCCAGCATCAAGCTGCCAGCATCTTCTTGCTGCATTATCCCATGGCTGAGGGTGGAAGCAGAAGGGCAAGAGAGGGTGAGAGAGAGAGGACAAGAGGGAACCGAACTTGTGCTTTCATAAGAGCACCAATCCCATCCATGAGGGTGAAGTCCTTCCAGCCTAATCACCTCTTAAAGGTTCCAACTCTTAGTACTGTTACAGTGGCAATTAAATTTCAACATGAGTTTTGGAGGGGATGAACATTCAGATCAAAGCAGGCGGCCTCAATAATAACATCAAGAAGCTGGCCTGCTTATCTAACTACATCATTTTAATTTGCTACTTTATATCAAAGAGAAGAGTTCCAACAAAGGTGGAAACCAAGAGATTCCTATGTTCTGGGGCTTCTGGATTTAGAGCCATGTGCCTTTGGAATGTTTTTATAAATCACTGGACAAAGGATTTAGGATATATTCCTTTCCTGTGAGTGCATTGTTCCACTTTAGTCCAATTAATTTTCAGAGGAAGGCTTCTTCTTTAATAGTTCCTATCAGGCCCTGAAAATCAGCCTCCAACTGGTCCATTTGCAGGAGGAAGGTGGTGAGGGGAGAGTTTATGGTGGGTGTGGATTTTAATTCTTGTTCTAAATTTTGTTCTTTAATTTCATTAAGGGAGTCTTTTAGGCTAGTTGTGATACTTTCTTTTAATGTCTTTCTTCCATTCTCATCCTCCCATATTGGTAACAGGACATTTGTTTAGAGTAAGAGCGCTATCAAAATACTTTCAAATATAAAAATGTTCCAAATCAAAGGATCTGTAGTCTGGCTATTAATGATTTAGTATCTTCAAAGGTATAACTGTTTTAAAATGTGACTCAAAACCAATATTCCTTCTTATGGCTTAACCATGGACATAAGAGTCATCCCCCAAAGGGGTACAGAACATGCAGATCCCATGATCCAAGGTCATTCCCAAAGATAGCCAAAGAGAAAGAAAGCAAAGACTACCACTGCTACCGGCAGTGAGAATGGCATTTGCTGAAATTTCTATCTCTAGTCTTCCACAAAAGTGATATATTTCCAATTATAGACCCACTAATCCATGGCCCTGGGCAGGCAATACTGAGATGGGTCTTCCCACCACTAGCAAAGAAACAGGAAGGAGATGATAAAGGTTCTTATGGGTTAAGACCTTTTATTTAGACTTAGAAGACAAACCTTCTGAGAGTTGGCAAAAGCCTGTATGATGCCAGCTGCAAATGGGGTGCCCAGGATGCCCACATTTCCACCCTGCCTACTAAAAATCCTGAGCCCACAACTTGACAGTTGGCTGCTTCTGAGCACAGACCAGACGATCTGTGCCCCCCGGCATGTGGAAAACCAGAGAGTGAACACTTTCACTGGACCCAAGCCAGGCTGTCAAGACACAACAGCCATCCCTGGGAAGGAAAGGATCTATAACAAGAGTACTCAAACCAAGGCACAATACATAAAGAATACATTTCTACAGTGTTTTCTCCTTCTAATCTAAATCTTGGGAAAAAAAGACAAAGAGAGGCTCTTACCACTCTCATTCGACTGGACCGCGAGCAGAGATGCAGGAATCTGGCTGGTAAGAAATTTATCTTTGTCGGCATGGTCAGAGACACTGAGATCTCAGCTGCAGTTTCTGGAAGAGAATGGGGTCCCAATCATCCCTCCTTGTCACCAAAGCTCTTGTTAGGAAAACTTTTCCTCTTCCCAACTTGGGTCCAGTGGTCAGGGGCCCATGAATTAACTAACAACAGACAGATTAACAGGAAAAAAAACACATTTATTTACACATACATGCAAGAGTTCCCAGTAATGAATAACTCACTCAATAGTTTGAGATTAAAAGGTTTATATACCAAACTTAACAAAGAGGAAAAGAGTTTAGGGCTTCGGTAAGAAGGTATTGAAGCTCTGTTGAGCTTTTTGATACTAATGAGAATGGGCATTCTATCTCCCTGGCGGCTGAATTCCAGGAAACTCCCTCACGTGGGGATAAATGGCAGCGGTATTTTCTTGGAAGGTCTGCTTAAGTCAGGTAAGTGAAGTTCAGATAAGATTTCTTTCGTATCTTCTTTAGCTCAAATGTTTTTACTTTAATAAGACCCAAGACATGTATCATCACAAGAACTTTTAAAAAGGAAAATCTCCTGGTTCCTTCCTGGGGCAAGTTTTGAGATAGGTAGTATTTCTATAACATGCTTGAGAGCTTCAGGAAGGTTCAGTGGAGCTCCTCACTACCTAATACAAATGCACTGTGGGGCTATGGATTAAGTCTCAGCACAGGCTGACATCATCCTGGGCCTCGTTCCAACAATGTAAGCCGTGACTTCTGTGCCCAGCGTGAGGATTGGTGTTTAACTTCCAGTCCCCAAGATCCAAAGCCTCTTACTTACCTTCAGGAAATCATTGCACAATATTTCAAGAGTTAAGTAATATTAGGTTTCGTTTTTCTTTTTGCTTTTGCCTTTTATTCATCACAAACAGGAAAAAAGTGGACTGTATATTTTGGAATCACAAATTGATCTTATAACCCAAAATGCTGATTTCCAAGGAAATTCTGTTATCAGTGGAAATACCTAGAAGAAAACGTAAAAGTAAAAGTGCTAATTTCAAGACACAGTATTATATATTCTCTATTATGTTATAAATAATATGAATTACCGCTATTTGTCTACGAAGAAAACATGCTGCCTTTTCAATAAAGTCATGTCATCTTCACAGCTTCAGGAACTCTGCCTTTGTTAAGGTAGTTAAGAGCATCTAAAAAAAGCTATGGTTTCCAGTCCATCACTTCGAACAGCTCATACACAATACAAAGTGTAGAAATTAAAGATAACTGAGCCACCAGATGATCTTTTCTTTGAAGATAGAAAACCATAAAAAGAAAGGCAGTTAAATGTCTTCAATCCAGACTCTCAGGATAAAATTTCTTAAGAATGAGTATCGTGGATTTGGGGCTTACCAACCTTCAAGGACACCGGAAATCAAGGACAACAGAGAACACGGATGTAGCCAGATGGTTCAGAGTTTGGGAAACTTCTTTATAGCACTAATTGAGACATTGCTCATTAGCAGTTCAAATGCTGGCTCCCCCAAAGTGTTATCAAAATAACCTGCTGATACCGGATAGGTCTTTGTTGGCCAGGAGGCTGTCTTGGTGCATTGCAGGATGTTTAGCGGCATTTCTGACTTCCACCCGCTACATGCCAGCAGCACCCCCAATCATGACGATCAGAAATGTCTCCAGACATTGCCAAATGTCCCCCAGGAGGCGAAATCATCCCCAGCTGAGAATCAATGCCTCACAGGTAATGGAGAACACTACTTTGCAAGAGTCTTAGGAAACTCTCAGAGGGGGAGGGCAAAGTTGGAAATATTTTTGAGATTTCAAAGTCTGGTTTTCTTCATTGTGTATCTTTTTGTGTGGAAGCCAGACAGGTCTGGTTAGGATTGGGTGCAGATGATAATTTAATAGTTTAGGATTGGAAGACACAGCAAGGTAAAGATTTTGAGGTTAGGACTCCAAAATGCTCAAATTTTAAAATTTTCCTTTGATGCTTTGATGAGTTGATGGGTCTTTGGGGAAGTTCCTGGAATAAACAATAAAGTTATTGTTATCTAATCACTGTTACCTTCTTCAGCAAGAGTTTTCTGGAAGAGTAAATTATGCCGATGTAGACCCTGAAATAGTAAAGTCTTGTTAATATAGACTGTGTGGCTATAAATGATGTTGGATCTTGGTGGATTCCTTAAATTCTTTGCTTTTTTGCCCCTGCCGTTTTCATCTCTTGTGGACTTTACTGCATTCAGAAAAGCCAGCGAGGTGCGCAAGAGACCAAAGAGGCAGCAGCAAGGAGCAGGTGCTCAGGCATCCCCACAGGGGCCCCATCCTGGCTTCACTACGCTATTAACTACTACGTGTGGCCTGGGCCAGCAACACACTTTCTCCAAATCTCTGTTTTCCACTCATATATTGAGGTTATTAATAGTGTCTCTCTCATCAAGTTGTGGTAGAGTTTGAATGAAATAATAATACACACCTAGTGTCCTAGACATAATATGCTCACAGTGGGTGTAAACCAACTGTGCAAAACTATGAAAAAAATGTCATTGCAGTGGTGCACATACGCTTAGACCAGCATGTTTCTGGGGACTCCCCTCAGTCTCCTTTCTATAAACTCCAACAAAATACTGGGTTCTTAAGGAAGCAGAAATCTTCTCTCCGCAGCCTAGAAATGTTGTGGAGGGACTCTCAAAAGTTCCTCCACCCATATTATTAACTGAGTATGCTCTTGGATTTCTACTGAAATGTGGGGTGACTCAGGCTGTAGGTTGGTAATGCCAGGGCTGGTGAAAGGAGGGGAACAACAAGAGCACCATGGTACTTAGCTTGGTGTAGGTTAAAAACTACTTTTCTGAAGCCCATCCACTAGAAGGTTTAATCTATTTTCCACGGGCCGTTTTAAAGACAATGCCTTGCTTTAATAGCCATGACCTGGAATTCATTACACTGTGGAATTCTACAGCTTACTCTCTCCTAATTCTGAAAACAGGCCATATTCTTCAAATGGGAGACACACTTATACTGTACCAGGCACTGATCTAGACACTTCATATAAATTTTCTCCTTTAATCCTCACTCTGTGAGATAAATACTGTGATGGGAAATCTGATACTCAGAGAGTCAAAGGAATTTGGTGACACACAGATCCAGCTGATATGGCAGTGGAGGCAGGAGTCAAGCCTTTGTCTAGCGGCTCTGAGGTTGATTATTCCTCTACCATAGCATGTTGCCACCTACGCGTCTATTTCTCACAACACCAACAAACAGAAAAACCCAAAGATAACACATCAATCACATTCTAGTCATGGTTTTATACAGAGCCCGGGTCCATGGGGGGTGTCTGAACAGATGGACTGTTTTGTGGCACGTCGGCAAGGAAGGGAGAATCTTGTAGTGATAGATCTAATCTGACCATAGCATGATGGAAATAACCAGACACGAACTTCAGGAAACCACGTTGCCAGTCTAGTGGTTTACCTAATCTTAACAAATAAATGAAGTAGATCCAATCCATTGGTTGACACTTAACTGCTATTGATGGGGCTGGGAGAAAAAGAATAAGCTCACCCCCCACACCCACCATCCTGTCCCCTGGTGCAATTTGAGGGCTATGTAAATTTGGCAAAGGAATATTTAGACAGCAAAGGCTATGAACAAAATGGTACCAGGCCAAGGGAATTTCATAGAATAACACTATAGATAAGAGTGACATTGGAATTAAATGTCTTCTAGAAAAGTATCTTAAAGAATAGGTTTTCTGGGATGGTCTCCTTTTTGATGGTGATAGGGATATTATTGCTTTCAAGCAAGGTGATTCATTAAATGAACAACTAAATACAATTCGATTTTTTGACCTTTGTAAGTTTGTTTCATTCTCTTTGTTTTAAACATGAATCAGAATTCTTTATTCTGTCTCAGCTCTCTGCAGTGCTACCTGTGTGATTCTGATCAAGTCACTTGATCTCTCTGGGCCTCTGTTTCCTCCTCTACAAGAAAGAGCGGCTTGGTATCTGATCCTTAAGGTCCCTCCCTGCTCTTGAGTCAAACAGATTCAGAGATGTTATTAACGGACTAGTGCCCTCTACAGGCAACTCCCTCCACACTGTAAGAATCCATAAAGGGGATGTTAGCAAAATTCTCTCAGTATATTTAATATTGTGACATAGAGTCCAACATAATATTTTGTTATTTAATGAACCATGGTTGTGAAACAATTAGAATTTTAGATTTTATCTGGACCTCGTTTTACAGATGAGGAATATGAGGACCACCCGGGCTGTGAACTTTTCCAGTTCCTTTGGGATAAGCCTGGGGCTTCAATACAAGTCTCTTGGTCTTCATCTTAACAGTAGTGAGACCTTTCCAGTCTTTTACAGTTGTCTTGAAAACACTCTTCCTTCTCCCTCCCAGATAGCATTGGAACTCAACATTTTTTAAATTCTCTGTGTACTTACTATCCTTAGCAGTTGATGAGTTGTGGATTTTTCCATTAGAGGGGGAAACGGTTGCTTTGACATTGCCTGGTAATTGTGTGAGCACCTCCTTGTAAGGGTTGCTTTCTTGCACCCTTTTCTGCTACTGATGGGGAGGTCCTTTACTGACATTGCCAGTGGAAAATGTATGCATGCTCAATATCTGATTGATTCACTTGCAGTTCAAGGACTGCTAAAATTTTTTTTTTTTTTTTTTGAGACAGAGTGTCATTCTGTTGCCCTGGCTAGAGTGCCATGGCGTCAGCTCACAGCAACCTCAAACTCCTGGGCTCAAGTGATCCTACTGCCTCAGCCTCCCAAGTAGCTGGGACTACAGGTATGCACCACCATGCCCAGCTAATTTTTCTGTATATATATATTTTTAGTTGTCCAGATAATTTTTTTCTTTTTTTAGTAGAGACGGGGTCTCCCTCTTGCTCAGGCTGGTCTTGAACTCCTGAGCTCAAATGATCCGCCCGTCTTGGCCTCCCAGAGTGCTAGGATTACACGTGTGAGCCACCGCGCCCAGCAAGGACTGCTAAAATTTTTAATCTTTCATGCTGAGACCTACTCAGACGTTGGGACACACTTTTCATTTCTGTGGTAGAGGACTTAGAAAAAATGTTCTGGATAGCTTTCAGTAAAAATCTGGGTCTGTGTAAGCCTACTTTAAAATTTTTAAAAATTACTTCATGTTTTAATTTTTATTATGCTTGTGTAGGAGCATTTGTGCCCTGTAGAAAGTTATACATTCAGATAAGGAAAAATAAGAGAATGATAGCACCATATTCCTACCACCCATAGATTACCACTGGTAACACCTGTGTGTATATCCTTAAAGCTTTTTCTATGCGTGTATAAATATACATATACATATTTTTACCAAAATGAGATCATGTTGTACATGCTGTTTGTAACCTGCTTTTTTTAGTTAATGATCTCCAGCTTTCCTTGCCAATAAGTTTTCATCTTATCTGAAACCCAGTCTGTATTCAAATTTCCCCTGCTTGTCCCCAAAATGTCCTTTGCAGTTGGTTTATCTAAACTGAACTCAAACCTAGGGCCCTGCATTGCGTCTAGTATAATGTCCCTTAAAGCTCTTTAATCTAGCGTGGTTTCTTCCCTCCCTGTATTATTTTCTTCGTGAAACTCTTTGTTTAAAAAAACAGGGAAGATTGAGATTTTATGTGTTTTTCTTTGTTTTTTCTTCCATATTTTGGTCTTTACATAAACCAGATTCTTTAAAAAATTGCCCAACTTTCTGCTTTATCTTCACCTGCAAGAGATACTGCCTTAATGGTATAACAGATGGTCAACTGCTGAAATGTAAAACTTTCAGTCTAAAATGAAATCTATAAACCTGCTCAAAATCCTGGAAAACATCTCTATTTTTCTTTAAGTTTCCCCTCTGCCTGTCCCTTCAGCCCAGAACAAGGAAAATCAGTCAAAACTTATGTCAGGCCTTGTGATAAGCTATGGTGGTAAAACAAAAAAGGCACGGTCCCTTGCTCATGGAGCTTATGGTTTAGTGGGGGAGTTTGACCTGAAGTTAATCACTAATGTTAAATGCTTTATCAAATGATGGCAAAGACAAAGGCTGAGAAGCAAAGTATAGAATACAAGGTGTCTAGGTGTGAGAGGGGGCCAAGGGAAGAAAGGGACTTTGTCTGGTTTATTAGGGAAATCTTCAGAGGAATGGCATTAAAATTGGAGTTCGTGAAGGGGAAGGGAAGGAAAAGACTGTTTCAGGCAGTGCAAACAGCATTTGCCAAGGTGCTGAGATTTAGGGGTAGTTTCTACCATGACTGGAATAAACCGAACAAGGGGGGAAATGGAATGAGATGAAGCTGGGAAGTAAGGCACAGGCCAGTTATTCAGAAGCTACGGGCCATGTGAACAATTTTGGACTTTATTACATGGGCAAGGGGGAGTAACGAAGAGCTTTAAGCAGAAGAGAAACATGATCAGATTTACATTTTACTAAGATCATGTTGATCAGTGTATAAAGAGTACTTGGCAGGGACGGGGTGCATACAGGGAACTGGTTAGAATACCACTGTGGTTGCCCAGCTAAGAGATGATAGCTTGGCCCAAAGTGCTGGTTGGAATGGATTAAAGGGGAGTGATTTTAGAGATATTTAGCTAATTAGGAAGTGGAACCAAAAAGACTTGGGGACTGACTGGACAGGGAGGAGTTAGGAGAGGTGAGGGAAGGAGAGGGACTAAGGATGATACACCTGTCAGGACAGTTTCAGACAAGTGGTTGCAGCCCAGTTCAGACTTGCTTAAGCCTAGATGGAAATTTATTGATTCCAGTTCAGGAAAAGTCCTGGAGGTAGATTGGATACATCAGATATGGCCGCATTAGGAGTTCAGATGATGTCTTCAGGAGTAGCTCTCTTTCCAACTCTTTATCTGCTATGGTTGTTTCACCCTTTCCAGGGAGCTCTTTCCTCGTGGTGGCAAGATAGCTGTTGGCAGCTCCAGATTCATATCCACAGAGGTTAGCAACTCCAGCAGGAGGGCACCGCTCAATATTTTCAGGAAATGTCCTAGAATTGAGCCTCATTGGCTAGTCCTGGGTAACATGTTTACCCCTGGAGCTAAAGGGTAGAATCAGTCCCATCTGAAGTAAATACACCTAGAGTAGGGAAGGAAATTTGAGGAGCTATTCCCAGTACTATGGTGAATGGATGCTAAGCAGGCAAGAATGGCAGTACTTATTACAAGTAGTTCCCAGGATTTTATGGGCACAACTGAGTGGATGGGGGGGTCATTTACTGAGGGAAGAGTAGAATGTTAGGGGAAAGATCATGAATTCAGGTTTACATGTGTTCTTTTTGAGGCCTATTAAACTTTTACATGGGGATGTCAAGAAGGCAGATGGATACCCATGCCTCATGCTCAGTAGAAAGTTCTTGGTTGGGGTAGTTCAAGGTTTGGGAGCTATCAGCGAACAGGATCTGGATGAGGTCATCTGAGAAGTATGTCAAATGAGAAGATGAAATTTAATATCTGAGTAGAGGAAAAGGAGGAGGCTGCAGAGCAGAGTGTAAAAAAAGGTCTGGTCGGCTAGTTAGAAGGAAACCCAGTAGGAATGGGGCCATCAAAGTCAAGACTCTCTCCTGAGGGTGAGTACGAAATGGATAACTATATTCCATGCCTCCGAGAGATAAAGTCAGATTGAGAAGTGTCCTTTGAACATAGCGACGTGGAGATTCTTGGTGACCTTAGTCAGTAGAACAGAGCAATAGGGAAGGAATCCAGGTTTGGTAGACAGTCGAAGAATGAATAAGAGTTGAAAATATGGCAAACATTAGAAATTTGCTATTAAGTGGTGGAGATTGACAAAATAATGGCTAGAGCGGGTAATGGGGGTGCAAGGAAGGTTTTTTGGTTTTTTGTTTTTTTTTGATAGATTTGAATTTATTGAGAGGAAAGTTGGAAACAGGCAAACTAAAAGACAGAAGAAGATGAGATCCAGAGCACAGGTGGATGGAGAGATCTTGGAATAGAGAGGAACCACCTCCTCCACTGTGATTGGAAGGGAAAGGGGCGAATACTGATGTAGGAAAGTCTGCAGATCTCATAGCCCGAAGTTGAAGTTGTTTCCACATAACAGTTTCTGTTACTTCTGTGAAGTAGGGAGTCACATTATCTCCTTAAAGCAAGTGAGGAATCAGAAGTTTGGAGAGAGTAGAGAGACTTGACACAGGGTGTAGAAAAGCAAAGTAGAGGTGGTGCCGGATCGCAGAGCAGTGCCTGTGGCTCAGCAGAGGCTGAATTGGCCTAAACTGACCAGTTGGTGAGTTCCTCCTGCAGCACTCAGCAGCCTGGGTGCTGAACCCAAGAGATGGACAGTCAGCCATCCAGATGTGATGAAGAGCACAGGAAAAAGGAGTTGATGGTAGAGTAAAACCCCACCATAACAATATACATGGGGTCTAAAAATTCAGTGGCATAGAATGGGGAGCCTTGTTCTAATTAGGTTAGTGAAATAGCATGGGGACTGGATAGAAGGTGGGAGCCGACCACCAAACACAGCCTGCTGCATTCGCATGACCACAGGAGGTGTTGTCCAGTGTGCAAGAGGATGATGGAAAGGGTGAAGCATGGAATCCATGTGGGTAGAGAGGGAGGGAGGAAAGGAGGGTGCTGAAAACAGGGAGAAGGAGGGAGTTGACAAGAGAAGGTTCTAAAGGGGTGGGAGAACAGACATGGAAAATATAGAGAGCTGGCCAACAGTGATACAAAACCAGGCTTGGAAAGGAAGGGCGGCCTGGAGCCCTGGAAGGACGTTGGAAAACCAAGGTTCTACTCCCAGCTCCACCGCTTACTAACTATATGACCTTGTCACTGCTTCAGATTCCTCATTTAAGCACTGGGAGTAATGGCACCTCTCCTGCTCACCTCACTGAGCTGCTGTCAGCAAATATCCGAGGTGCTGTGAAAGTGTGAGCTATGTTAGAAAACAGACCCAACAGTCTCTTTGTTTCATTGCAGTGGAGAGCGGGTGTGTGGAAAGGGAGGTGATTACCCAAGGACTCACCACTGAGTAGTGCTGGCTTCACGTGTGCTGTGCTTAGGTTGGGAGGAAAAACAGACTTTGCATACTCTGCCTTTTGCTGTTGCTGTTTACCAACAAGCTGTTCCTCAGCAATGCTGTGGTTCTATTTTAATTTTTTAATTGTTTGTTTTTATTCCATAACAATCAAACCTTCCTGGATCATTCATACACATTAAAACATTAGCTCAGGGGCACAGCCTATGGCATTGATGGTAGAGTGATATTCTAGAGGAGATCACCGTGTGTCTCAATATGGGTGCTGTATTTTTAACCCTTTATTTTTATTCTTTTCTCTTCGTTCTCCTTTTCCTATTATTCCCCCACTCTGGAAAAAAATATCCTTTTCCTTCTGTAGTCGTCCCTATTTAGTTGATGGCATTACCATCTACCAAATTGTTCAAGTCAAAAACTTGAGAGTCATTCTTGATTCCTGCCTTTCCCCCATATCCAATCCACTGGCAAATCTGGTTGACTCTACTTCCAAGAGAAAATCACTGTTTACCAACTTTTAAGCCATCACCTCAGTAAGGCAACCATCGTCTCCTCTATAGACAATGGTGATAACCTCTTACCTGGACTTCCCATTTCTATGTTTGCCTGCCAGACCCCATTCTCCCCGCAGTCCGTTCTCTAAAATCATATTTTTAAAACACATATCAGATGTCACTAAGAATCCCTCCACTACTTCAGTCAAGCTACCTTAGCCCTCCTGCGGGTCCTTGATCTTGCCAGCCTAGTTGAGCCATAGGCCCTTTGCCACAGCTGTTTTATTGCCTTGGAATATTGTTCTCCCTGCTCCAGGTTCTTTCTGGTTATTCGAATCTCAGATTTAATGCTCCCTCCCCAGGGAGTCCTTTCCTGACCACCCAGCCAAAAGTAGAATGGATGATTTCATCTGTCACCGAGAAACATAAACATCCTTCATCCTGTCCTGTCTTG
Organism: Propithecus coquereli; assembly: GCF_000956105.1. Classification (NCBI taxonomy): domain Eukaryota; kingdom Metazoa; phylum Chordata; class Mammalia; order Primates; family Indriidae; genus Propithecus; species Propithecus coquereli. Next base: position 11,888,097 of record NW_012155284.1, on the reverse strand, counting down.
TCTACCTCTCTTTCCCTTTTTCATCCTTAAAATGTTCTCTTTGACCCATTTCTTAAGTTACCCTATGATGTGTATAGACAGCACTTAGAATTCCCTAAGCCCCACCTGTGGGGCTAAACTTGTGGAGCAAACACTAAACTTGTGGAGTCAAACATATTCCTCCCTTCCTCTGTCTCTCTCTCGCTCTTTCCTCCCTCTTCCTCCCCCTCTCTCTCTCCTTTCTTCCCTCTTTTGACATAATTAATTTAAAGGCTCCCATATCTAGCAGGGTCATGTTTTCAGACATAAAGGCAGCTATGGTCTAAAGAAGGGAGTACTAGATTTGAAGTCCAAAGACTCAAGAGACTCAAGTGAAGTTCTATTTTCCTCCTATAAATTTATTTCTGAGCCTCAGTTTTCTTATACTTGAAGTGGCGATAGAAACTACTGTTTCACAGTTGTTGTTGAGTGAGACTGGGGTACATCAGTTATCTACTGCCACAGTAACACTGTGTAACACACCACCTCAAAGCTTAGAGGCTTCAAACAGCCATTCAGTATTCACCTTCCTCTGTGGGTCAGCTGGGAAGTTTTGCCCATCTGGACTGGGCTCACTCATGGATCTGCACTCAGCTGGCCACTCACCTGAGGCCAGGTGAGTGGCCTAGGACAGCCTTGAGCTGAGGCCACTCCTCTGTGCCCAGAAGGCTGGCCTGGGCTTGTGTTTCTGGTGGTGGCAGGGTTCCGGGAGAGAAATCAGAAACCTATAAGCACATTTCAAGTTTCTGCTTGCATCCAATTTGCTACCATCCCATTGTCCACACAAATTGTGTGGCCAAACCCACTGCCAAAGGGCATGAATACAGGGACATATGCCAAACCCATGTCCAATAATACAAGCAATCCACTACAGTGGAATTAAATGATGATGTGGGGTTTCCTCTTCTGGGAAGTCTTCCCTGATCTTCCTCAGCAGACTTGAGCACTCTTTCTGCTATGCTTGCATCACAGAAGTTACTCAGAAATATTTACTGAATTCCTAACATGCCCTAGACTCTAGGTGCTACAGTACTGCAGATACAGCAGTGAATGTAAAAAGTCCATTACATTTTAGTGATGGGGAACAGAGAGTGAATAAGTAAACACATCGAAATATACACTATTCTACATACTAATATGTACTGTAAAAATATTGCTTTATATCTCTTTGTGAGCATGCCAGTCTTCCCCACTACACTGGGATCTCCTTAGGGCAGAGACCGACCTTCCTCTGTGCACCAATCCCCTGCACAGTGTCTGGCTCCATAGGTGCTCAGTAGCAAATGAACCTGCAAGTGGGCAAGAGAGCTCTGCAGGAGGCGTGGTGATGAGGAGTGTGGAGCCACAGACTCTGCCCCAGCAGTAGCTATTCGTTCTCAGGTGCTCATCCTGTCAACTCTTTGTCTTCCCATGGGAAGGGACTGCCCTTTCCCCCTGACACTCTTCTCTTTAGATAAGTCTCTGTGGGGATCCCTCCTGGCTCAAATGTCTATTGCTCAACGATGATTCTGACCAATGGCTCTGAGAGCTTTGCTTCTCTCCTAATCGAAAGAAGCTTTGGCCTCCCCTTCCCAGGCACTTGGATGTCTCCTCCCAGATGACTGTGGTGGTCAGGTCAGAGATGACAAGGGACATGTAGGTCTGAGTGCTTTTCTGGCTTCCGTTTGGGACTATTAGGTGGAAATTAATCGTTTGAGTAGAAAGGCTCCACATGATCCCACCTCTCTCAATGTGAATGAGAGAGAGACTACAATTCATGAGTTTTGCCATTAATCATTAGAATTCCTTCATCACCTGGCTTGGTTCTAGACCCTCTATTTAAACGTTATTCAAGGCCCCTTTCCATAGATTAGTATGCCTCCTTGAAGACACTGGTTGGTTTAAAAAAAGTGCTGATGTGGCTCGTTGTCAGAATTTTAAAATTTTTTTTTATTATTTTTATGTTTTTTAGAGACAGGGTCTCACTCTGCAGCCCAGGCTGGAGTGGAGTGGTGTGATTATAGCTCACTGTATCCTCGAACTCCTAGGCTCAAGCAATCCTCCTGCCTCAGCCTCCTGAATAGCTGAAACTACAGGTGCGCTCCACCACTCCTGGCTAATTTTTCTATTTTTTTATAGAGACAGGGGTCTCACTATGTTGCCCAGGCTGGTCACAAACCTCTGCCCTCAAATGATTCTCCTGCCTTGGCCTCCCAGAGTGATGGGATTACAGGCGTGAGCCAGTGCGCCCACCCCCCCCCATTAGGTTTTTGATTGCTCAGCTGCTGAACCTCCTTCCTCCATTTGGGGTACTCCCACAGCATGAGTCTTGGTACAAGGCAGAACCTGCCTCCCACTCTAGAAACTGAAAAAGCCAGATTCTAGCTTTCCTCCTCCACACTGGCAGGGTGGTGTGTGCATGGGGCCAAGCCTGGCCAATCATCTGTTCCTGCCTGGGGCAGTGAAGTGTTCTTCTCTCTGTGCCCAAGGTAGAAGGGGTAACAACACCAGCAGGAAACAATGTCCTCCCACAAGGATGCAGTGGGGCTAAGTGTTATGTGTTGAATTTTGTCCCCCTCCCCCTAAATTCCACTGCTGCCTACTTAACCCCAAGTGTCTCAGAGTGTGGCAGACCACATTTGGCATTAGGATCTTTGCAGAGATAATCAAGTTAGAGTGAGGTCATTCTGGTGAGCAGAGGCATGCAGAGAGTGGCGACAAGGAGAAGAGACAGGGGGGATGCTAAGTGAACATGAACACGGCCAGCTACAAGCCAGGGAGAGAGGCTGAAGCAGATCCTTCCCTCGCAGCCCACTCTGTTGACACCTTGATCTTGGACTTCCAGCCTCCAGAACTGTGAGACAAGAAGTCTCTGCTGTTTAAGCCTCCTAGTCTTTGGCACTTTGCTACGGCAGCTCAAACAGACTCATACGCCATCCTTATCAGAAAATTCCCATGGTATGGTTCTGGCTTTGGTCCTAGACTATTTAGGTTCCTGATTCTCCATCTTTCAAGTATTTATGAATCTATTAAATATCTTTTCGAGAAATTGTTGCTTTGAATAAAATTTGGCCAAATTTTGTTGTTTCCAACTAAGAAATCTGACTAATACAAATACCATGTTTTGAAGAGTTTTCTCTCCATGGGAAACTCTGAGTTCTTTTTTCTCCCTCTTTCACTGAAACAGCTCGTGATTCCAAGCTCCCTGCCCCAGCCAAGGCTTTGTAGGACTAGCATGTCTGCACTTCCACTGTGGTGAGTGGGCTTTAACTAATCCAGCCCTATGTCATCTTTCCATTCGATAATTAAAATGCACTTTTCTTATAAGACTCAGCTCAGGGTTGGCTGGTTGTTGACCCTCCTCATTTAAAGCACCCAGGATCAGATATTGTTCAAGTTGAACCACAGAGGGCAAAATGTGCCTCCCACAACTTGTTGCACTCTGCAAACATCAACAGGCTACCCTCAGCCCCAGCACTTCAGAGGCGTTGATGTTAAATATGTTAAATGTCCAATTTCATTCCTGCTCTAGAATGTGTTTTCCTACTCTGCTGTCCTTACTTTGGATTTGGTCACATTAACACCATAACTTGAACTCTTGGTTTGCTAATACATTTTGATATAATATTCAGATTAAGTTTACACTAATAGTGTTCCATTTTTTATAAGTCTGTGCCAATAAGGATATGTAACCACTGGTTAGGTGAAACTGTCTTACCTGATCATAGGCTTGCACAGGCTCGAAAGGTTAGTGAATTGAAATTTCATTTTGTTGGTTGCTGTGATATCTCACAATTCAAGAGATTCAAAAAGAAAAGAAAAAAAAAACTGCATCAGGAGTGGAAATAATTAAGTCCAGGCCCTCCGCTTCAAGTTCAAAGGAGAGAAGAGGGAAAGAAGAAAAGGCAAACAGAGAGTATGATGCCAATTTTTGCCCCCACTTCTATTCTCCCACCCCAAAAGAAGTAGAGAATTAACCTTTGTTAGGAAAGAATCATATGCCAGGTTTGATGCTGACTACTTCACAAATATTATCCCATTTAATTCTTGCAATTGCCCTCCAACATAGCTATTCTCATTATCATTCCCATTTTACAGACTAGCAAACATGTCCTCACACTGATAGTCAGCCAAGCTAGTGTCCTGTATTATTCCAAAGGATGCTCTTTCTACTGCACAGAGAAAAAAGGAATATATTTTTGGTATCATCCAAGAAACCCCAGAAGTAACAGTATTCATTTAGCTGGAGATAAGACAGGAAAATCAAGTAGCTTCTCAGAGAAGTCAACATGCTGGGTTGCATTATCACCTCTCAGGACCCTCCCTCATCTCTCAGCTCATCCCTGACAACACAGGTAGAACAGCCACCTTCTGGGGTCCTGCCTATTCAACATCTAGGTTTCATGTGTTCTGTCCATTTTGAGTGTCCAAGCATTTTGCTTCTTTTTCCACTCTTTTTTCCTCTAGATGCCTATTTTAGAATTTATGGTTGAAGAAGTCTTGATATATATTCTGTAGCCATTGATAGCTATGACCCTTGGTCTCTCTGGGAGAAGAGAGAGCATGGATGAGTAGTAATCTTGGGTATGTCACTTACCCTCTTGAAACCTTGCTGATCTTATCTCTAAAGTAGAGGTAATGGTCCCTAGTGTGGCTGATGGCAGGGGCAGTCCCAGACCACCTCTTGAGCCTCTACTCTTTCCACACCAAGCACCATGAGTCAAAACAAAAACCTATCTCTCTCATGACATGAATAATCAATTATCATTCTAAATACATGTCTTAAAGACAGTCATCTAATAGTGGGAATGCTTATGAATGGCATTTAGGATGGGTGAACAGCACCAATTTTGGGGGAGAGGGAGGATCAGACATCACTGCCCACACGCTCACTGGGTACTTGCCACTGACCACACTCACTCAAATGCTGTATTTAAAGATTTGTTTCTTGTTTTGTCAGAGCTCAGATGGCAATATGAGAATGGTTTCACGTCTGGATTCTCTGTTCTGATCCATAAGTCTATGTCTCTGTTTTTGTGCCAGTACCATGCTGTTTTGGTTACTACAAGCCTATAGTATAGCTTGAAGTCTGGTAAAGGATGCCTCTTGATTTGTTCTTATTATGTAAGGTTGCATTGGCTATTTGGGGTCTTTTCTGGTTCCATACAAAGTGTAGAATTATTTCTACTAGATCTGCGAAAAATGACATTGATATTTTAATGGGGATTGCATTGAATCTGTAAATCACTTTGGGTGGTATAGACATTTTAACGATGTTGGTTCTGCCGATCCATGAGCATGATATGTTTTTCCATCTATTTATAACCTCTGCAATTTCTTTCCTCAGTGTTTCATAGTTCTCCCTAGAGAGGTCCTTCACTTTCTTGGTTAAATATATTCCTAGGCATTTTATTTTCTTTGTTGCTATTGTGAAAGGTATTATGTCTTTGATTTGATTCTCAGCTTGACTGTTGCTGGCATATATGAAAGCTACTGATTTGTGTACATTGATTTTGTAACCTAAGACTTTGCTGAATTTATCAATTCCAGGAATCTCTTGGCAGAATCTTCAGGTTTTTCTAGATATAAGATCATATTGTCAGCAAAGAGTGATAGTTTGACCTCTTCTTTCCCCATTTGGATGCCCTTGATTTCCTTCTCTTGTCTAATTGCTCTGGGTAGGACTTCCAGCACTATGTTGAATGGGAGTGGTGATAGTGAGCAATCCTGTCTGATTCCAGTTCTAAGTGGGAATGCTTTCAACTTTTCCACATTCAGTACGATGCTGGCTGTGGGTTTGTCATATATGGTTTTTACCATTTTGAGTTAAGTCCCATCTATGTCTATTACATTAAGCGTTATTATCATAAAAGGATGCTGGATTTTGTTAAGTGCTTTTTCTGCATCTATTGAGAGGATCATATGGTCTTGGTTTTTGCTTTTATTTGTGTGGTGAATTACATTTATACATTTGCATATGTTAAACCATCCTTGCATCTCTGGGATGAAGCCCACTTGGTCATGATGAATTATTTTTTTGATGTGCAGCTGAATTCAGTTTGCTAAGATTTTATTGAGAATTTTTGCATCTATATTCATAATAGATATTGGTCTGTAGTTTTCTTTTTTTGTTGTGTGTCCTTACCTGGGTTTGGTCACAAGGTGATAAAAAAAAAATACACGGAGGAAAAGAATCCCTAGTCAATAAAAAAAAAGGTGCTGGGAAAATTGGATAGCCACATGTAGAAGACTGAAACAGGATCTGCACCTCTCACATTCACAAAAATTAATTCAAGATGGATAACAGACTTAAACCTAAGGCATGAAACTATAAGAATTCTAGAAGAAAACGGTGAACGACTCTTACAGATATCAGCTTAGGAAAAGAATTTATGAAGAAGACCCCAAAGTAATCATGGCAACAACAAAAATAAGTAAATTGAACTGAACAAATAAAAAGCTTCTGCACAGCCACTATCATGAGAGCAAACAGACAACCTACAGAATGGGAGAAAATATTTGCATGCTGTACATTGAATAAAGGGCTGATAACCAAAATCTACAAAGAACTCAAGCAAATCAACAAGAAAAACATCAAACAACGTTACAAAAAAGGGGGCAAAAGACATGAACAGAAGCCTTTCAAAAGAAGATAGACTAATGGCCAATAAACACATGAAAAATGCTCAACTTCTCTAATCATCAGTGAAATGTGAATCAAAACCACAGTGAGACATCACCTAACTCCAGGGAAAATGGCTCTTACCAAAAAGTCTGAAAACAACAGATGCTGGCATGGATGTGGAGAGAAAGGAACACTTATACACTATTGGTGAGACTGCAGACTAGTACAACCTCTATGGAAAATGGTATGGAGATACCGCAAAGAACTAAAAGTAGACCTACCACTTGATCCAGCAATCCCACTATTAGGGATTTACCCAAAGGAAAAAAAAACATTTTATAAAAAAGACATTTGCACCCAAATGTTTATAGCAGCACAATTCACAATTGCAAAGATGTGGAAACAACCCAAGTGCCCATCAATACATGAGTGGATTAACTAAATGTGGTATATGTATGCCATGGAGTAGTACTCAGCCATAAAAAACAATGGTGAACTAATACCTCCTGCATTAACTTGCATGGAACTGGAGACCATTATTCTAAGTGAAGTGTCGCAAGAATGGAAACACAAACACCACATGTACTCAATACTGAACTGAAACTAATTGATTAACACGTGCACACGTGGAAGTAAAACTCAATGGAAATCAAGTAGGTGGGTGGGGGAAGAGGGAATGGGTAAATTCACACATAATGGATACAATGCACACTATCTGGGTATGGGACACATTTATATCTTTGACTGAAACTGTACAAAAGCAAATTATGTAACTAAAACGTGTGTACCCCATAACATTCTGAAATAAAAAATAAAAATTTATTTCTTGAATGTTTTTATTTCCAAATTACATAGGGAGAAAGTTTTGCTTATAGCACCTTCAACATCAGGGAATGAAGTGCACTCTGACCTGAAAGTGCAGGACAGAGTAATTTGATAAGTGGAGTTTGACCCACACTCATTAATTCCAAAAGCATCATGGAATATTCCTTAGGAAATATTCATGATTGAAATCTTTGAAATTCCTTTTGAATAAATGAAGCAAGAAGTTTTATTTGGCTTCTCTCTTGCCAGAGCACAGTAATAGCTTTCTGACTAGGGGCATTTATTTCAAATGTAGATTTGAGGTTGTAAACCTGACCGAGGTCTCTGTTGGTGTGAGAGAAAGCTGCATCATTGAGAATGCTGTAAGTTACCACCAGAGTGTGAGTTCAAGGCTCTTATTTCTCTTTCTATGGGAAGGGGAAGACGGAGACAACTGATCAATAAACAGTTCTCTCGGTAGCAAGGGGAATAACCTACTGTTATGGCTGAAACTCTATTTTATTACACCTCCTTCCCTTGGAAACTTGGGGTTGAGCTCCAGGGCTTGCACAGAGACACTAATCAAAATTTTCAAGCCTCCAGCAATGCCAGATTTCCACTAGTGAGAAACTGTTATTCTTTTTAAAAGGAAGATTGTGGTAGTGGTAGTGGTAGTGGTATTATTAATGACCACCGCAATAATAATACTTAACAATAACTAGGTATTTATTATGTTCCAGAAATCTTTAAGTGCTTTATGTGTATTATATAATTCTCACAATAACTATATGAATTAGATGTGATTATTATCTACATAAGCAAATAAGAAATCTGAGACACAGAGAGATAGAGTGTCTTGCCTAAGGTTGCACAATTGGTGGAGTCAGAATTTGAATCCAAGAAGTCTGGTTCTGAAGCCAATAAGCTTTAACCACGACACTAAAGTCCAGTGGTCCCCACCTCCTCTGAAATATCCCCAGCTCAATCTCTGATCTATGACTTTCTGAGAGTAATTCCTGCTAGGCTTACTGAAATCACTCCTAGTGTTTCCACTCCTTGGACATAGTCCCATTCCAGGTACCATTTCTCAGCAGGTGGTTCACTGGGGTAGTTTCTGCCTTTGGAAGTGGCTTCCATCTTCACCACTTGTCATGGCTGCTGACAATGAATGGTGGGCATCCACTCCTGCCCACATCAGTTTTAGTGTCCTCTTAGTTTCTGCTGCTCCTATAACAATATCTAGGTGTCTCAGTCCTTCTCGGTGCTACCTGTAGATTGCAGCTTAATGAAGCTATTAATACAATGCCTTAGTGCAGTATCTTAAAGATGAGAACAAGAAAGTAGGTTTACCTATCCCCTTGTCTCCTCTTTGTTCTTTGAGGCACAGCACAGGTCCATTCTGCCTATAGGACCCATTGTTATCTATGCCTATGGGTATATTACTTTCAAATCTTAAAAGTTCATTTAAAATTCATTAGCTCATCTAATTCTCAAACTAACTCTGCAAGTGAGACTATTATAATCCCCAGTTTAGAGATGAGAAAATTGAGGCTTATAAAGTTTAAATGGTTTTCCTGAGATTTTATATTAACGTGAGAATTAGGAGTAAACCTAATCTTCGAGTGCCAATTTCACCACACCATTACTGAGGATATCATCAGTCTTTAAACTCTTTGAATCCATGGACAAAACAGTATTTTCTTCTTTTAATTTATACTACTTTGATTACCCATGAGGCTCTTTTGCAGTTCTTTCTTACTTGTTGTCTATACCTGTTTTATTTTATTTTTTTGGCAGGAGGTGGTTATCTTATTTGAGTTGACTAACAAAAGCTCTTGCTATAAGGGGATATTGGTTTTTTTATTATATATTTTGTAAATATATTTTCCACTTAGTCCTATGCCTTTAACTTTGTTTATAGTTTTAGGAAGTATAGAAATATAAAATTTTTATGTTGTTGAATTTATCAATCTATTTCTTCATAGTTTCTGCCTTAGAAAAGCCTTCTCAATCCAAAATTATATACAATTTTTAATCTAGTTTACAGTTTTACTTTAATATTTAATTATTTTATCTACCTGGAATGTGTGTAAGTGTACAATGTGAGCTAAGGTTCAACTTGAAGTTTTTTAAATGCATAAACAGCAATCCAAGCACAGTTTATTAAATAATGCATTTTTCCCCACCAATTTGATCTTCATCATATTTTAAGTACTATAGCTATTTGGATTTGATTCCAGGCTTTCTATTCATTTCCTTTGATATGTTAATGTTGATTCCAGGTACAGGTTCCTCCCATTTGTACCCCATGACCATACCAGGTGCTAAAGGGTGGAACCCACCTCTGTCTCAGCATCACTCTCCTGTGGGCACCCAGAGACTTGGAACAGCACCAAATGCCTTGTCACTTGTGCCCATCTAGGTAAAAGAGCCACGGATTCTGGGTCCCAAATCAGAATGGATGAGCTGAAAAGAAATACTTCCTTCAATTATGAGTGTGTGTGTATATGTGTATGTGTCTCAGGCTATTTCTATGTACCCTGTGATTCCCCAAACCAGAGATATTTTCTACCTGTAACTTGTATTACTGAATGGAAAGTATCTAGAATCTGAGGCTCCCTTCATGACTGTTTCCATTCAGAAAACTCTTCCTTGTTCAAGAAAAGTTTTGCTCCATTTGACATGGAGCTTTGTGGAAAAGATTTTGCAACCTTCGTTTTCTTTTAAGGTATGCAGGTCATAAGGAAATGTGGAAATACATGAGAATTCAAGACCTAAGCAACTGCATGTGTAGAAATTGAGCACTTACCTGGGGAGTCAGAGACCAAATTTGCTGTTCTTTTCAATCCCTGTGAAATTCCCATTTCTGTGCTATTTGTGGTCTGTTCAAGTGACTTAAAATCACAAAATGTTACATCTGAAATGGACCCTAGAGATCTTCTAGTCCTACCTTCTTCTTTCTATGGATGTGAAAACTGAAGACCACAGAGCTTACGTGATCGCTCCACAGGTCAGAGCCAAGGTTAACAGAGGGTGTCTCAATGCACTGCACTCTGCCCCACTGCCTCGTCTAATACAGGGAAGTTAATTAAATCAAGCAGTTCAATCTATAGTAATTGTATTGAAATTCAAAACTCAAGTCAGAACATATGCTGAAAGTGGAACAGTCTTTCAAATGAATCAATTTAAATACATCTTGGATTGAAAAAAAATCTATACCGTAAATAGTTAGGAGCAAACACTCTCCCCACTCTTTCTTTTTCTGTCTTTGTTACACCTTTCTCTACTCTCTCTCACTCCTTTCCTTCTCGCTGCCTTCCCCCTTGCTCTGGAACATCTCCTGCTAGAAATAAAACTTGCTGTACAGACATCTTATTGGAGCCCCCACAGTACATTTGGCCGGAATGAATGTGCCTCTCCTGTGTAGGATGCAATCATGCTGCAGCCTCTTCTTCCAAGCTGTGGTTCTGGGGCCCAGAATTCAGGCAGGAACAGGCAAAGTGAAGAGCGTTGAAGCAAAGTAGGACATGCATGTCCTCATGGTCACGGGGACTTCAAGTCTGCAACTGCTTTAACCAGAACCTCAAACAAGCTGGATTCAAAGTCTTGTTCTGTGACCTCTACTTCCTTCCCAGACATTCTAGTCACCTTTGAAAAGAAAGTCA
>NW_012155284.1:11866304-11875954 GCF_000956105.1 Propithecus coquereli | reverse complement strand
ATGGGGGAAATACAGCATTCTATTTTGTATATGTTTAACTTTTCATAAAAAAAAATTGTTAGAGTATCATGCTGTATGTAATACTTTAGGACTTTTTAACTGAATATTTTATTGCTAAGATTCATCCCTGTTTTGATCTCTGTATCATATTCCCTATTGTAAATAGGTTACAGTTTATTTGAAATATTTCTTACTACAGGAATCGAAGCAAAAGGAGATTTTTAATTGACCTAAAAATCCAATGTAGCAATATTTTCCTTTCCCCCACTGACTGCAGTTACCTCGAGTTTTTTCATGCTTCTTCCCAGTTCTGCTCCCTCCTGAATATATCCATCCTACCCCCGAGGCCGTGAAGCGGATCCAGCTCCAGTTGAGCTGGGCAGAAGAAATTTGGCATTTTGACTTTTCTCCCACTGGATTTGGTTCTCAGCCACTACATTCACCTTGGCTTCCCGGGGTGTTGCCCTCCCATGGGGAGGGCTTTCTCCCTTTTCTCCCCACACTTCTTGTGGCCTGGGGCAGTAGAAGACCCAGAGAGCTCTAGGAGAGGTGTGTGTGTGCATGGGGCAGGGGGCGGGGTTCTTTGTTCCTGTTTTGATCTCTGTAGTTATAGTCTCCCTTTTTGGCTTTCTGCTGCAGGACAGCCTCACTCTTCTAGGGCTCACCTCCGAGGGCTCCTTTCCCAGTGGCTGGGCCCTCGCTGGAGCTAAATTTGCAGTCTTTCATACAAAATCTGCTTTAGAGTCAAATCCAGAGACAACAGAGCGTGGCTCTCTCTTTCACCCTGCTCAGTGATTTTTTTTCATTCTTTTGATTTGTCATCCATGTAACACAGAATGCCACCTTCAAATGCACTTCTAAGCTGGCAGAGATTGATTTGCTCAGAGACTTAGCAAAAGCCCTCTTTCCCGGGCTTGTTGCATGTGACTTAAAACGCTAATCATTTCTTTCTTTCATCAAATATTTATTTGTTGCCTATGATGTGCCAGGCACCGTGCTAGGCTCTGTATGTACAATGGCAAATAAGATGCAATCTCTGCTCTCAAAGAGCTCCCCGTTCAGTTGGGAACACAGAAAGTCCATGAGCAAATACGACAGGGGCACTTGCAGTCTGGCCACATTATGACTTCCATAGGCCTTTGCCTCCATTGACCCCTTCCTCCATAAAAATGTTAAAAATTATATTTCACATTTATACACACTGCCTAAAGGCAAAGGTGTTAATATTATATATTAAAACATTTTATTCCACCTAAAAGTTAATCTCTTTTTCTAATTTTAAAGAAAATTAAAACATTTTCATGGGCCCCTAGAAGTATCATGGGCCCTAGACTCTGCCTGCTATGCCTAATGGAGAAGTTAGCCTTGCTGGCCAGATATATTTTCTCCCCTAATTTTGGATGAGTCAGCCACACTTGTTTGTTTATTTCTTTCATTCCTTTCTGAGAATGAGATCCTCCTATATGCTGATAATTTGAGCTTGGTTTCCATCATTTGAAACAGTATATATTGACAAAGAGTAGCAATGAAATCATATTTAAATGAATGTATTTTAATTTATCATGACAGCAGCTAGAAACATTTCCATCAAACAATAGTAATAGGTAAAATGTATTGAGACCTAACTTTGTGAGCAGCACTGTTCCACATATATCAACTCATTTAAGACAACAGCCCTATGAGGCAGTATTAGTACCATTACTCCATTTTTCAGATGTTGAAACTGAAGCATTCAGAGATTTAACTTGTTCTGGACCACATGGCTAGTAAGAGGCATAGCCAGGATTTGAGCCTAAAATGTCAGTCTCCAGAGCCTTAATCACTGTGTTAGATGACCTAGGTCACACCTGTGTGAGACATAGTATCCAGACTGTTTTCTGCCCCCCTGTTTACAAAGCTGCAGCCTGCCAGGGGTCCACAGTCCATGGGTTGGGAACCTGCACTTAGGGTAAATGTTCTAACTCTTCTTATAGAATTAAGCTGTCACGGGGACTCTTAATATCTGAAATGTTCCTATTTTGGGGAGCCTGTTATGGAAACTCAGGAGCCACACTTTCCCTATGTTCCCTAGAGCTCCCTCTGGTAGCTGCACATGGGCCAACTAGTCCTCCTTTCCCCCCAAAATGATTTAAGAGATTTGGGCTCTCCTAGACCCTTGATTGTCCATAGACTTGAGGACTGGAATTCAGCCACTATCTGCCTGGGTTGTGTCCTCACCAACAATGTAGATTCATGAAAAAGGAATTTAGGTGAAAAAGATGATGTCTTAAATTGTAGATCCCCAGTGCCAGAACAATCCTCGTTTGCCAAGTAGAAGTTTATGTAATCACAAGACTAAAGACACTTTTTATTTCCAAAATGTTATTGCAACCAGCATAATAATTCCCCCTAAGTAAGTGCCAAAATACTTTTCCCTGAGTCCTCTTAAGTGCTTCGAGTTGACAGAAAAATATCCTCTTGAAATTATATAGTTAACTGCAGAGCTATAGCTTTGCAACATGAGAAAGACAGACAGAGGGAGGAAACATTTAAACTGAAATGGACATCATGGGGGGAGGGAAGATAACACCCTGACCCATATATACAGTTTTCTGTTGCAGAAATATCATTCACCCAACAAGAACTTCAGTTCAGAATCAAAAGCAATGATAGAAAACTATGGCGTTTTTCTGTATCGGAGGGATGAAGTTTCAGAGCTTGACATTTTTTCATTCATACAGCTTGGCGCCAACAAACATGCTGCGACTAAACAGTACCGCTTATAATTAATGGAGGGACACACATGAGAGCTGACCCAGAATAGTCCCTTAGGCTGTGACATTTAGGTAACCAGTAATGAGCTGACAGATAACATGATCATGTGACCATCTAATACGATATTGCCTCCTTTCTTAAAAGGAACTAAAAAATCATGAGTTTTTAAAAATAAGTTTAAATACCATGAGAGTCTATCCCTAAGTCACTGGGATAAGTCTGTTCACTAAGCCAGAGTTTCTGGAACGGGATTCCAGGCAGAGGCAAATGCTCCCGTCAGGGTATGTGGATAGGGGACAGGTGGTGGATTTGTGCTTTTCAACACATAACCGTAACCTCATGCACCATCTGAGTTTATTTTCAATCCCACACACAGGGCTTATTGTTTATAATAGGCTATCCTCTAAACCCACTTCCAGGAAAAGACTCTCCACGTGTGTCATCCTGCAATACTTCCCAGACTGTACCGTGACCACCAGGACTCCAGGACCCAGGGCCAAACGTCAAGAGCCAATAATGGGGGAGAAGGGGAAGTTTCCAGTCTTTGTTACAATTTTTGTTAGAGTCTGGTCCAGTCTCAGATGCCTCTTAGATACATTGCTTAGAATTTACAGCCTTCCTTCTACTTTCTCACCTAGAATAAAAACCAGCATACATTTCACCAAGCATTCCTATTTGTTATAAAAGGAGAGAAGGAAAGAAAATTTTGTCTCACAGGTCAGGTTTTTATCTCAAGGTGGGAAAACTCAGCAATTTATACTCCAAAAGTAAACAAACAACACCCACCCCCAGCCTATGAGATGTGCAAACATTAAACGGTCAATTCTAATTTTATTCTTGGTACTGCGTTCATGTTCTGAGTCAGCTCTTGCCTTCTCTTTATTTGAAGCTAGGGAATGTAGACCCCTGATTTTATCTGAGACCCTGTAGTTCTGCTGGGCTTTTCAAGAAGACTGGGGTCAACACAGGGACGTGAATTTGAATGAGCAAAAACTCTAGCTATGTGATCCCCACCTAAATTCTGGGCAAACAGCTCTCAGATCCACGAACATCAATTTACTTCGGGCAGAAGCTGGATAAAAGTTTGAGTTTGATCTCAAAATAGCCTGAACAATTTTAGTTTTCTGACAGCATTTGGTGGCAAGCCTGTTAGAGAACACCATCTTGAAATTTCCCATTTGTGTGCTGTAGATAGCATATCATCTGGGCACACCCAGAGCTTCAGAAGCATTAATCACCAAGGTACACCTGGCATGGAACAGAGGTATCAGAAGAGGAAAAGAGGGAAAGAATCTTAGAGGGACCCTATACTTTGTGTTGTCTACATTTTTGCATATTTGATAAGTTGACATCTCACCTCATTGCTAACCCAGAGAGGCACAGGGGTGCAGTGGTTAAGAGCATGGATGCTGGATTTAAAGTCTTAATTTGAATCTCAGCTGTGCCAAGTACAGGCTGTGTGATCAGGGTCAAGTTCCTTAACTTCTCTGAGCCTTGGCTATCTAATGAGACAAAGTATGGCAGGACTGAGCACAGTACTCACATCAAAGGGGGCTCAGGGCTCTTCCCCTCCCACCCTTTCCTTCTCCCTGGGTATTAACAAGAATGGTGCATATGAAAGTACTCAGCATGTATGTGTCCAAACTAGCTCATTAGAAATAAATATAGTAGATATTCTTGTGATGGTACCAGGAAGATCACAAGAACAGCGACCTTCCTCCTAGCTTTGTTTAATGGAGGATCAAAGTCACCATCTAAATCGACTGGCTGTACCGCAAATTTACCATGTTTGGTATAACTTTAAATAAATGGTCTAAAGCAGGAAAAAAAACCTTTCTCCTTATATAGAGATATTTGTAGTAATAGATACTTGTGGAAATTTTATAATCTGACCCGTACAGCATTTGTTTCCTGATAACCTCAAAGAAATTCTTAGCATCAACACTGACCTTTATTACTTTGTCAGTGGGTGGGGAAGGTACCAAAACATTTGCTTACCAGTTGTGCACCTTAGCTTCCAGCATCAGCTGTGTGAGCGAAACAAAAGGGAAACTGCAAAGCCTGGATATCGACTCCCATCCCTCAATCTACCATTCCCACCAGCAGGCCTTATATCATCCTTGCTGGGTGGTTGGATGGATGGGGTTTAGGGGAGTGTGTGGAATCATGTGACTTGCTTGGCTTGCATAGAATTCAGCAAATTCTTACTTTGCATAGAATTTGGCCTGGGATGGGGCTTCACTTCCAAGGGGCACCTTCCCTCTGCGGACCTGAGAAGCTACAGCATGATTCAGCTCTAGTCTGCTGGACTTGAATGAGACCATTAGAAAGGAATATCCAGTGAGACCATAGTGCCTTGAAGACATTGGACACGTTCACCTATTAAACAAGGAACAAGTCTCGGGCATCGTGCTTCCTGGGTGCCCAGTCACTCACTAGACACGTAGATCTTAGCAATCCTCCAAACCAAACCCCTTGTTTTCTGATGAATGAACCAGCCCAAAGTCACACAGTTAGTAAGTGGCAGATCGATGACCAGTAGTTTCATTATTCCTATTTCTTTCTAATATCCCTACCCTTTTTAATGTAAAGACAAATAAGATGTGAATTTGTCCTGAAGAAGCTCACAATAATGGAAGGGAAATGAGACTTTGTGCAAATGAACAATGGTTATCCCAGTATGAAATCATGACGGGGAGGGGGCAGAGAATTAATATATGCTGAACACTTTCCATTTGCAGAGGGTTTAATTAGACATTTTCTCATTCAATCCTCACATCAAACTTATGAGAAATAAATAATCATCCCATTTTATTGATAAGGAAACTGAGTCTCAGAGGTTCTGCAATTCTTTCTTAGCACATGCATGGAGCTATGGCCCATCTACATATCTACTGATCTGGAGACTCAGATTCAGTGGCCTTCTGAGGAGGTGGGAGGTTGTTCAGTCAGAGAAGGCTGCTTGGAAAGGTGAGACTTGAGTTGGTGCATTGCACTTGATTAGGTGCAGAGAAGCCTCAACAGATGGAGGAAACACAGATGGCCTCCCTTGGATTGTATCACCACCCAGAGAAGGTTGGAAGCAGTTACATGGCCGCTGCCTTGCAGCCTCAAAGATAAATTGCCTAGAAAACTGAGCATGCTGAAGAGAAAATTTTTGTCTTAAACCTGCAGTGGCCCCATTAACAGATGGTCTATTCTGGACAAGGAGTAACACAGTATCTAGTGGGGAGTTCCTGAGAATAGAGAAGACCCTGATGCCCCTTCTGCGAGTTTATCATTTCATGAAGAACCAGAACAGGCAAGAGTGAAGGGGTGGAAGGATGGGCAGCTGGACATAGCTGTGCTGTATACAAGTGCTGAGGGAGAGTCTGGCAGAACAGAGTGAAGACAGGTTTGGGTGGAATAGTATGTGGCAAGTGTAAGAAGGAGGAACAGCCTGGGAAATGATTTGAAGAAGCTGGCTTGGCAGAGAATATGGAGAAGCACCTGAGGGAAGGTTTTGAGGTGAGAGAAGGAAAATTCCACTCTTAGTGGGAGGAGAGAACACAAGACAGAGTATGACAGCGGGAGATGAGGCAGTTTGGTGAGGAATTACATGTTGGGAAGTTTAGAAACTCAGAGGTTCAACCACATTACCCTTGATAACCTGTACACAGAACCTCAAAGACCTCCGTCCACTTCTAATACCTTTGGATATGACTCTGGAATTGTCGTATTCCCTGTATATATGGGGACCCTCAGTCGGAAAGGAAGAGAGATAAAGACCTCATCAGAACTGAGATTTCCTCATCCCCCTTCCCTAACCAAAGTGGAGGTTCAAAGCAACAGATCAACTACATTCAAGTAAACACTGAATTTGAGCTTTATAAAGGAGCCTCAGAAAGCACATAGACCTTCAGTTGAAATGTGCAGGGAAATTAGATCACTAACTGTCAATGAGCATGAGTTGTTCCTTGAGGAATCTCTATTGTACATAACCTTGATGGGATGCTCCAACACACTAGGGCCCACATTTTCTGAACTCTTGGTGGCTTCCAGGTGAAAAATTGGAATTCGCGTTTAACTAAATCTCTCATGCAGGAAGAAAGTAAAAACATTCTTCTTGAGGAAGCTCTAGACAAATTACCTAAAGGCAGATGCTTCAGACTGAGATAATAAATATCCTGTTTGACAATAAAAAAGACTTGGAATAGGTCAGCACGTTCATTTCTACAAAAGTGTTATTTGCTGCCTGATTCTTTTTCTTTTCTTTCTTTTCTTTTCTTTCTTTCTTTCTTTCTTTCTTTCTTTCTTAATGAATGAATAAAGAAAAAGTGTTCTGAGCAATATGATGTGAGGTGGGAGGATCAGGAAGAAGTTGACCAGGAGGCTACTCCCGGCCATGAAGAGGCAAGGCCACCACCAAGACATTCATACCTGGGATCTAGTTTTAGATTTCTCCTGTCCAGCAATTAGATGATCAGACATGGCCAGTTTGGAGTGGCTCAAGACGGGGAGTGGGAAGAGTGGTGGACACTGCTTATCCTGCTGGGTGCTTATCATGCTGCTTATCCTGCCTTTTTCTTACCAACCATATTCATATCTCGTTATAGACAGGAATGTTCCTTGCTGCAATTGTTGCTTTCCTAGGCTTCAGGAAAGCACTTCAGAACATTGAGATGTAATTAAAATCTGCTAGGGATTTCTGGGAAAGTTTTACTTTCCTGCTTCAGGTGTTTTCCCTTAGTCCTTCGACCCTCCCTCTTTCTGCTGAGAGCAAGGACATGAGCTTGGAAAAGGGGCAGCCATTTTGTGACCATGAGGCAACATGCATGAAGCAAAAACCAAGTCTTAAGGATAAAGGAGAAGAAAGGGGTCTGGAACACTGGAG
Source organism: Propithecus coquereli (assembly GCF_000956105.1). Taxonomy (NCBI): domain Eukaryota; kingdom Metazoa; phylum Chordata; class Mammalia; order Primates; family Indriidae; genus Propithecus; species Propithecus coquereli. The sequence continues at coordinate 11,868,327 of NW_012155284.1, read as the reverse complement.
ACATTACAGAGCCCTTGGGCTGCTCACCTCCAGACTCTGAGTATGTGAGAAATACACCCCTCCTCCTGTTTGGTCAAACCGTGACAGTTGAATTTCTGTTACATGTAGCTGGACTTAATTCCTGATACAATAAGCAGCCACAAAGAATGTAAGCCATCCAGGGAAATGCTTGAGTAGGAGACAGGACTTCTTATATCCAAAATGGAGATTTGAACAAATATTGATGGACATTCAAGTATATAGTGACTCCTCAGGAGGTTGGAGAACTTAGGTTACAAGATAAAGAATTTTCTAACAGTGAAGTTTTTGGAGTTATTGGAAGATACTCTGTAGGCGGCCCATGGACTCAAAAATATGTGTTTTGGATTTCCATTCTGACAACAGCAGAAATCACCCCCTAGTTGAGCAATGTCTGAAAGAACTATCTATCCAGAACTGTATCACCCTGGGCTGCAAAGCTGTGGTGCAAAACAGTTTAAGAACTTCACATTTTCCTTCTATTGCCTAATGCCACTGAGTTGAAATGACCAATTTGTTTTGAATGGTTGTGGTTGCTGTAAATGTGATCTCAAAATTACTGGTTGGTAATTTTAGCATCCATGATCTAAAAGTACCCTGTGATTGTAAGGAAGAACAGTTGATATAATCACTGTCATCAAAATAATGATCTCACTTCACAAGTTAACACCTTGAATGTGTTGACATTATTGGTAACTGGGCTACATATCTATTCTGCTTTACACAATACTAGTGTGAATTAGTGTCCTGAAGAACTGTGGGCTCTTTGAAGTATATTTGGAGATTTTTTTTTCTACCCTTAGCATCCATGCAGCTAGAAACAACAGGGAGGTGTTGATTGGTAGGTATATTTTTAGTCAGATTACTTCAACCCCAAACAGGGAGTGCTTCAGGCAGTAAGCAGTGAGGTACATCTGATTAGGCTCATAAACCTTTTTTAGGACTACACCTATAGCTAAGTAGCTGGTGTGTCTACAGGTGTGTGTATTTTGGTGTATGCCCTTAGCTAACCCATTCTCATATGAAAAAACAAAAATATGTTATTATAACAGATTACCACCTTTATCCTGTGGAGTTTCAAAATTTACTTTTTAAAATGTAGCTTTCTCTGTTCACCATGGCTCTGTGAGGTAGTTAGATGTCCTATACAAAATACTACCCACCTCCTTACCCCTTTACACATGAACAAACTAAAAGTAAGCTTTGATAAGAGGCTAGTTCACAATTACCTTTGTGTAAGGGTCCACAATTTATATATGACATTTAGATGTGCAAAAGCAAATGTAGATTCTTTATTTTCTCTCTCAAACCATATCTTGTGCTTAAGTCCTTCATTTCCAAAGACCAGCAGAGAAAAGTTAACATTTTAACATTGCCACTTCAGAGTTACTCTGTTTCCGGTGTTCCTTGGACTATTCCAGGCCTCTTTGGCCATTGTTTGTCCCAGCGTGCTGCAGCTCATCTCACTTGCCCCTGGAACCTGGGGGAGAAGTTTGTGGTTTCTGCCATGGTCTCCTGTCATGAGGACCCAACATCATAAAATGAACTTCTCATCTCACCTCTCAGACTTTTCTCTGTTCCTCTCTGGCCTGGCACATGGTAGCATTTCTTGATTTCTTTATTGAGGCACATGGGGATTCTAGATCCACATGTAGGCCACCAAGGCTACCTTGAGCCTTTTTCTAAACTCCCTCCCGGGTGGTGCCATGTTGCTCCAGTGCCAGGTGGGAAACAGGGAGATCCCCCAAAGGGAGCTAATATTATCCTAATATTTATCGTGAATGTTTGGAATATGCCTGCCCTCAGAGTTTCTCAAAACCTTTTTCCACCTGGGATTTTGATCCAGATGATGAAGTCATGTTCCTCAATTCTGACATCTCGCCTCTCTTTCTCCTCCTTTCTGGACTCCTCTTTCTGGAACCTGAAAGGCTTTTTGACTTTTCCTTTCAGTCGGGTAAATTTTTCTTACATCATATCCTTCTTCCTCTCTTACTAGGGTTTAAAG
>NW_012155284.1:11821485-11864269 GCF_000956105.1 Propithecus coquereli | reverse complement strand
TGTTGTAGAATCTTCAGGGCTTTCTACATAAAATATCTTCTGTGAACAGAGATGATTTTACTTCTTCCTTTCCAATTTAGATTCCTTTTATTTATTTTTCTTACCTAATTGCTCTGGCTAAGACTTCCAGGACTATGTGGAATAGAAGTGGCAAGAGTGGGCATCCTTGCCTTATTCCTGTTCTTAAAGGAAAAGCCATTGAGTATGATGTTATCTGTGGGCTTACGGTATATGGCCTTTAATATGTTGAAGTTCATTCCTTCTATACCCAGTTTGTTAAGGATTTTTTTTAAATCATGAAAGGGTGTTGAAGTCTGTCAAATGCTTTTTCTGCATCTATTGAGATGATCGTGTGATTTTTTTTTTGATCATGTGATTTTTATCCTTCATTCTGTTAATGTAGTTAAGGCTTGACTCTTAATAAGTAAAGGGAAGCTTTACCACATAGAAGGTTCTTGTCCTTTTCAAAAGCTTGTCACACTGTGGGCTCAAAAAGTCAGCTTTTTGACTCCAAACTAAATGATAACCTCCATATTTTTGAGTGCCTACCCTCTTTTTTCCCTGTGGCAATCAACGGTAAAGGCCAAAGGAATCCAGGCAAATAGGACTTTCTAGGGAATAGTATTTGAAGGGAGGAATAAGAGAGACTAATTGAATATTTTAAAAATATTCTCCATTGAGCTTATGTGAGAGCAAGTTGTTATATGTTAACTGTATGCCAGGCACTGTGTTAAGGGCTTGTCATGCTTTTAGGTCTTCACTTATGAGGACACTATGGCTTAGAGAGATTATAGATCTTGCTAAAAATCACGGAACTAATCAGGCGTGCAGCCAGGACTTAAGCCCATATGTTCAATTTGACCTTGCAAGAGTGAAGACAACTTGTAAGACTACTGACTTGTGCTATGTTGTCTTCTTATAGAAAAGACAGAGGAGTGTGGGCAAGGAAATCCATATCATGTCCAAGAACGTGTACCACAGATCTCCTTATATCCTGCTTTTCTCATGTTTTTCACTAAAATTTTTATGCCCCTTGAAACACATCAGGTAAATCCAAGTATTTCTCACTGAAAGAATGTTCCACAAAGAACTGGCTGAAAGTTTGGCAGGAGGAGAAGGAAAGCATGGAATGTTTACAAAATATCAATTCCTAGGAACAAACCTGGTGGTGAGTTCATTAATTTTTCACCCACACCACTTTGAAGAGGATTTTAATGAGCCATTTATTGGAAGTTTGTTAGGGGCCTATATTTTGGTGCTATATTTTTATTGGTTTCCTTTTTATAAAAAGGCAAGACCAAAGTACACAGTGTTCAGATGACTTGCTTAAAATGGGAGGCATCTGAGTCACCAAAGTAAAGTTAAATTCTCCAAGCTTCCGGTCCCATAATATCTTTCTTTAAATATACTTTTTCCTGCAGCTTCACTTTTTCAAGATCACAGGATGATTCTGTAGGAAGAAGAAAATCCATCTGACCTGCCTACACTCTAGTTGAGACAACCTCCTTGAAACCCATTTCTTTTCATATTCCAAAGAAATCCAAAGGTTTGAAACAACTGAGATGGCAGGATTTTGGAAAAAAGTGAAAGCCCAATGTTCTTTCAAAAATCTAGAAAGTAGTGTTTCTGAAAGTACAGATCAATAGTGTAAGCCCATATTTTATTGATTGATTGATTGATTGATGGGGGCTCACTCTGTCACCCAGGCTGGAGTGCAGTGGTGCAAATCATAGCTCACTTAACCTGGAACTCCTGGGCTCAAGTGATCCTTCTCAGCCTTCCAAGTAGCTAGGACTACAGATGCATACCACCTCACTCAGCTAAAGCCCATATTTTAATATTGTTATATTTTCCCACTTGTACTATCTATGCTAAGGTATAGATAATAGGAGGGAAGAAAATAGTCAAGCTTGTCGAAAGAGAAATGGAAAAAGATTCTAAAATAGCAGTGAAAACAATCAAGATCAACAGCCAATGCAAATGAAGACATCTTAAATTACTTAAGAGGGGTTCTTTTATATAATCAAAAGTAGTAAGAAGAGATGTAATTAAGACTTCAAACGGAAACAAAGTAGGGGAAGAATAAATGAAAATGGAAAAGAATATTATAGAAGAAAATAAGAATAGTTCTAATATGTAAAGAGGAGGAAGATGAAGGCATCAACAAGCCAGTTGAGAAAAAACTCAAGTGAATTTTCAAAAAGCAGGAGAGATGACTTAAGAAATGAAATGACTTCTTTGTCTCAGTGTATGATGCAGGATCAGTGAGGACAGATGCCAGACGCAGATCCATTTCCCAAGGGAAGAAGAAATAGAAAAGAAAATTGGTTTCCTGACAGAACAGGTGGTGTGTTGACATGTGCACATCTGACAGCCAGGATTCTGAAGCTTTCCAATGGTCTGACCAGGCCAGTCCGAGGTCGTCTGCAAGACTTCAGGGAAAGGCAACACGGGGGAGCCTCAGTGATATGGTTTCAAATGTCTTTGGACACATGAGACATCGCAGTGGTGGGTAAGGAAAGTAATGGAGCATCCTGCTGTTGAGCACAAGGTTGAAGTTTGGGCTGAACTCAGTCATAGCTCATGGTTTGATATTCTTAGCCATGCATTATAGGAAAAGAGCCAAATATCTGGTTAAGTCCAGGTGCAAGCAGATATTAACTCACTAAACTCTCTTTGACCTTCTCAAATGCTGTGAAAGCTTTTTCAGGACTTTTCTTTTTCTTTCTTTTTTTTTCGGGGGTGTGGTAGTGGTGGATAGTAAATAGGAGGGTGGGTCTGTGATTTGGAAAGAATGTGGGAGAAGAGGGTAGAAAGCTAATGTGCAATGTTCCTACAGAGTTTAGAATCTTGTTTCTTTTGAATGAAGCCAGAGCATGGCCTCCATATGCTCTGCGATTGAGACTCTGTAAGTGACACACTTATCCAACCATAAAAATATAAAAATAATAGTCTTGGGCTAGATCTGGGGTGAAACTATCAAACCACATCATAGTGATGACTTGAGAATGACATTTCTGACCTTGACTTTTAATTGAGGGGCAATAGAGTATGGTTATAAGCATGGGTTTAGGAATAAGACTGCTTGTGTTTCAATCCCTCTCCTACTTATTGATTGTATGATATGGGGTATCAAACTGTTTGATTTTGAGTAGTGATGCCTTAATTTCCTCACCAATAAAGCAGGGATAATGATAGTACCTATCTGTGACAGAAACATTGTTATGTGCCTACCATCCTGTTTCTTTTCCTTCCTGGGAACAAAGGAAAACCACATTTCCCATTCTTTTTCTGCATCTATGTGGGGCCACGTGACTAGCTCTGCCCATTGGAATGTGGACAGAAGTGGTTACACCACTACTTGGTTGACCCCCAAAAGCTCCCACAAGATCTTCCATTCCCTTTCCCTCCTCTCACTGTCTGCTGGCCAGTTGCAGAAGATTCAGGAGAGGGTTCAGATGCCGGTGAAGCTGTTGCTGCCTCCCTGAAGTGTGGTGTGAAAATCTGTCTTCTAATCATCAAATTGATTGTGATGTAAGCAAGAAACAAATCTTTTATTGTGTGAAGACACTAAGATTTGCAGAATATTTGTTATAGATGTTAGCCAACTCTGATACTATTTCAAAGTATTAGTTACTCTTGACGAAAAACTATTATCTTAGGGTTGTAGTGAAGATTAAATGAGTTAATATATAAGGAGAATATTAGAACAGTGTCTGGTATATAATAAGCTCTTGATAAATATCATCTTGCATATCATATATGCAGAATTGGCCAGTTGGGTAGATCCAAGAACTGCACTTGGTCCATTAACTTGAAGAAATACTATTTACATTTTTTTTTTTTTTTTTAGCAAATTTGAACACAGTCTGAGCCACCCATCCCTCATAATTACTACAAGGTTCAATGATAGACTTCATGTAATTACTTTGAGTCAGATGGGCAAGACACTGTGTTTGAATGGTTGGAAATCTGCAAGGACCTCTAAGTATCAGGCCTTCCAGCTTTCCATAGGGGCTTAAGGTTAATAGTATATGTAAAGGACTTAGCACAGAACCTAGCCCAGTCTTAAGCTCATACTATGAATCTAATAGATGGTAGCTATAATAATAATGGTAATAATAAATGAATACATAAATCATCATCATATGAATCATTATTTGAATACTTGTTTTTATCTGAGAACTTTAGACTGTCTATATCATACTTCCTGTGCCGGATGCTGTGGAATGCCGTTTCATGTCCTGACGCAGCTGCGGCCTTGCTTGTTGTATAAGGTCATCTCTATCTAACCTCTTGTCTGCCTTTCGCCTACTGCCATCAGAGGCCGTTACTTCTTATATTTGCTTGACCTAATGAGGCTAATTGGTCCCTGCCCTCTTTATAATATCCTTTACTTATTTACAAACTCTACACTGGTGTATTATTGGATATCATACATTAAATATGCAATATTACACTGAGATCGCAGCAGTAATTAGGCAGTGAAAGGTGATTTTTTGAAAAAAACATTAGTCTCATCTCTGAAATTCCCTTTTCTTTAGTAGGTTCAGGTCAATAGATAAAAACTTTAATGTTTCTTTAATGTGGAGATGAGCAAACCTGGCCACTTTCAGGTTTGGCAAACGATATCTGGCTATTTTCCAAGCATTACATGGTTGGCAACTGCTCAGATGTATTCTGCCAAATGCTTTCTCCCCTTAACCTCTAAGTGTGTATGTATTTCAAAGGGAATTTAAGCCACGAATTTCTGATTTATTCACACTTAGCTGATCAAAGTTGTGGCCTTCATCTTAGTTGACACTTACAGGTTCTAAATTCTGTTTCTTCAACCCAGGAAACCTGGAGATGTTGGCAGTTGCCACCCCCTACAGAAGAAACCAAACCGGTTGTCTGAGTCTAGGAAGTAGTTCGTTCACATCTTTCCCTTAGACAGAATTTAAAACGATATTTTTCACCTTTGAATTATCAAAGATGAAGAAAAAGAAGCACTTCCAAATCTCTCCTCATTGAGCTCACTTGAAATGGGAGCAGCCCCAGTATTTTAAACGGAAGAGCCTTGGGGGCAGCCACCCAGTTGGAAGAGTGTGGATGAAGGTGTCTTGTCCTGGAGCCCTGTTTACATAGCACTTCACACAGGACTGAGAGGGCAGGGCCGGTGACAATGAAGAGTGAAGCATGAGGGGGCGGGATATGGTGGTAAGGGGAAGTCTTGGCAGCCACTCCTTACTGCTTCTGACTTGACAACACTGTCCTTTGGAGCTAGTATCTTGAGGTCTGAAGTTTCCTGAAGCAGCAGGAACCACTAAAGTGCTAGCTAGGCAAAGAGTGACAACGAAAGACAAATCTTTGCTAGGAAGGTATGGCCCTCCAGCACGCCAAACTCACAGGCTGGTTAAATGCCCAGGTTATTTTGCTATGATCCATTTTTTTCCTGGCAATGTTTTATAATATTGGCTTTCTTCCCAAAGATGACAGAGCATCTCGTGTGTGTGTTTAGAGGACATCCACGCTGCAAATATTCCAGGGAAGGCTCTCTCCTAGAAAGGCTGGTTGAAACATCCAATAGATTTATTTTGTCCGTATATGACGGTTGGAGTGATCTTACCCCAAAAAGATAGGAGGTAGTCTTGGACTGACAAAAATCAATAACTGTGCAGTCATTTATGAGTTTAAAAACCAGCTTCAAACTAATGTTTTAAAAGATGCACCTCCCTCTCTACCTCTAGAAGACACCCATGGAGAACAAAGATTAAATGTATAAAAGAAAAATGTTGAGATACCTGCTTATCAACAACCATTGAATTTTATTACATTAGTAGGCTGTAACTTTCAAAGACAAATGTCGTTTTTTTTTTAATTAAAAACAAGTGTGGACCCATGATTCCCATGCCCTGGTGTTCACGCCCTGGTGTAATTGCTTCCCTGGAATATGGGCAGGACCTATGACCTGCTTCTAACCCAGTAGAATATGGCAAAGGCTGTCTCTTCCTTGTCCGTGTTGTGTTATTTGAGACTGGCCCACATGGCAAGGGACTAAGGGTGGCCCCCGGTTGACAGCCAGCAAGTAGCTGGGGCCCTCAGTCCTCCAACTGCAAGAAGATGAACAACTCAAGTGATCTTGGAAGCAGATCCTCCCGAGTTAAGCCTCCAAATGAGAATATAGCCCAGGAGACACTCTGACTGTGAGCTTGTGGGACCCTTAGCAGAGGACTCAGCTGAGTGGTGCCCGGACTCCTGAATCACAGGATCTCTGAGGTAATAAATGTGTATTGTTTTAAGCTGCTACATTTGTGGTAATTTGTTATGCAGCAATAAATAACTGATACACCGTGTGTCTATCAAAACTGTTTCTCCTACTGACAAGTTTCATAGTGAAATAGTGAAAAAGAGAGCAGAGTTCTAAAGTCAACTGATGTTGTTATTAAGTGGTACGATGAGCCACAACTTCACCAGTGTTGAGTTACCACCAGGGCAAAATGAGAAACATTTAATCAGGGGTATGTGTGCCTTTTCCCTCTTTCGGCATAGTCAGAAAAAAAACACAGGGAGTGATCATCTGTCCCTCAGGCATTTAGATACTGTATCAAGGGACATGTGTTGTTAAAACAAATGGAACCCAATGCATAACCCTTTCCCTACCCTAAAGGTCACCATTAGAATTTTTCTTTTTGAGGTTTTCATATTTTTCCATTTATTCTATTTAAGGGACAATTCTTTGTTCATTATTATTTTTGGTGTTAAAGTGTCTTTATAAAACAAGGGTTGGTAGTATATGAGAGGTATATTTTTGTGGGTGTGCTTCTGTGCGGGCACACATGCCCATGCTACTCTTATTTCTCACCTTATTTTTTTTTTCTTTATTTCAGTATATTATGGGGGTACAGATGTTTAGGTTATGTATGTTGCCCTTGCCCCCCCTCCCCCTCAAGTCCGAGTTTCAAGTGTGCCCATCCCTTGGATGGTGCGCATCACACTCTTTGTGTATGCAAATACCCGTCCCCTCCTTCCCTCCCCCTCCCCCATGCGTGACATCCAATAGATGTTATTCTTATATGTACACTTATGTGTTGATCAGTTAATACCAATTTGATGGTGAGTACATGTGGTGCTTGTTTTTCCATTCTTGGGATACTTCACTTAGTGGAATGCGTTCCAGCTCTATCCAGGAGTATACAAGAGATGCTATATCACCATTGTTTCTTAAAGCTGAATAGTACTCCATGGTATACATATACCACAGTTTATTAATCCACTCATGTATTGATGGACACTTGGGTTGTTTCCACATCTTTGCTATTGTGAATTGTGCTGCTATAAACATTTGGGTACAGGTGTCTTTCTTATAGAGTATCATTTGTTCTTTTGGGTAGATGCCCAGTAATGGGATTGCTGGATCGAATGGTACTTCTGCTTGTATCTCTTTAAGGTATCTCCATATTGCTTTCCACAGAGGTTGCACTAGTTTGCAGTCCCACCAGCAGTGTATAAGTGTTCCTATCTCTCCGCATCCATGCCAACATTTATTGTTTTGGGACTTTTTGATAAAGGCCAGTCTCACTGGAGATAAGTGATATCTCCTTGTGGTTTTGATTTGCATTTCCCTGATGATTAGAGATGTTGAGCATTTTTTCATATGTTTTTTGGCCATTATTCTGTCTTCTATTGAAAATTTTCTGTTCATGTCCTTTTCCTACTTTTTGATAGGGTCGTTTGATTTTTTTCTTATTGATTTTCCTGAGTTCTAAGTAGATTCTAGTTATCAGCCCTTTATCGGATTTGTAGCATGCAAAAATTTTCTCCCATTCTGTAGGTTGTCTGTTTGCTCTTGTGACAGTTTCTTTGGCTGTGCAGAAGCTTTTTAATTTGATCAGGTCCCATCACCATTAGAATTTTTAAGGCCCCCATCCAAATGTATGAAATAATTAGGGCAGCCTATATATGTTTACATTTGCCCCAACAATTGACTGTGATTTGCAGTTGAGTCACATGTAATTTCTGAAATCTCATTCTGCCCCCAGTGAAATCTGTACTTCTTACTGTGACTTACAAGGCCTGCGGAATCTGGCGCAGCCTTTGACTCTGGCCTCCTCGTTGGGCTCCTTGTTCAGTCTGTTTGCCCCACACTGACCTTCTTTCTGTTCTTTGAGCACGCAAACCAATCTTATGCCCATATTCCAGGGCCTCTGTCTGGAACGTTCTCCAGAATTCCCATGGCCGACTTCTCTGATTTCAGCCTCAAACATTCCTGCTCTCAGCAAGGCCTTCCCTCCCCAACGTGCTTGACAGCCCCTTTCCCCCTCAGTCTGTAACTTCTTTTATTTCATTCAAGTCACTTTAGATACCATGCATTAGTATCTGAAGTGGCTTGTTTGTGCATTTACTCACGTGATGATTCTGTGTCTCTATCACTAAAATATAAGCAGCATGAGAGCAAGGACTGTCTGGCGTCTGCAGCAAACTAAACAAGACTGCCACCCAGGACGCGCTCAATAAATACGTATTGAATACACAAATGAAATAAAATGGGATTGTTACAACAACAAGGGTGCCACTACTTGATTTCTTCTTTCTCTTCACCCCTTCACACCCTCTCATAGGTTTGAAATCCCTCAGCACTTTTGCAGCTAACTCAGCCAGAGTTTTTGCTATGTCCGCACTTTCGGCACTATACCGGTGTTTTAAGGAAAATAGAACTTGTAGAGGCATAGCTCTGCCCTTCAGGACTAGGAAAATTAACTGGATGGGAAGATGCAGCTGCATAAATGATCAAAATCTAACTACAAGGCAGTCACCACACCAGTATCTGAATATGAAATTGGTTAGGGAGTAGGAAGGAAGGGAGTGATTAGAAAACTTCTTAGAGGAGCTGATACTCGATGGGTGGGTGTGTCAGCAGGAGATGTGTCACAAGCATTCAAAGTAAGGTGAAAAGAATAATGGAAGGCCATGAACCTCCCAGAGTTTATGTATCTGTTTGCCAGAGCAATGTGTCTCTAATCCAGAGCTTCCCAGTGCTTTAGAATCGCTTATTTAAAAGACCAACACTGGCCTCTACCTAACTGAAGAGTTCAGTTTTAGCCTCAACCCCAATTAAATCCAAATCTCTGGGGCTAGACTTGGGATTAGTATATTTTACAAGATCCCCAGTGAGTCTGATGAGCATCCAGGGTTGAGATCCCCTGCTAGCCTGAAATGTCATCACAGGGTTAAATCAATGAGAAATGCCCCATAACAATAAGGGGAAGCTGTGACATACAATAGGTATGGCTCTGGAGTAGAATAGGCTAGGTTCAAATCTAGGCCCTTCAAGTCATCTGCTGGGTGGCCTTGGACAAGTGACTTAACCTCTCTGAGCCTCTGTTTACACATCTGTAAATCTGTTTACACATCTGTAAATTGGGGATAATTAACCTCTCTGAGCCTTTGTTTACACATCTGTTGACTGGGGAGAATTAATGTAGTTACCTCATAAGGTCTGTGGAGAATTAAATGAGATAAGGCATACAAAGCACTTGGTACAATGTGTGGCATATGGTTAGAGCTCAAATTTTTTTCATTATCATTATCTATGTCCAAAATTTTCCATTCTTCATAAAGGCGTGGGAAAGTGCAATGTGCATTTCTGGAGTCTTTGAATCCATCAGCAAATTATTATAACTCTGAACCACAGCCTTAACCCAGCACATTGATGAATTCAAGCACATTTAGGCAGGGCTCCAAAGAAACAAGACTGAGGCTGAGGTGAGTCGACCTGGGAGCAAATTAAGTGTTTCAGTAGAATTAAAATCATGAGTGCCGGGTGCAGCAGCCTCGTCCGACAAGGCAACCAGGAGCTTGCAATATCAGAGCAACCCTTTCTGTAAAACATTACACGAAACTTAAATGAAACATAGTGAAGCTTTTTCCACATCACTTGGATTAACAGTATCATCTTTCTCCATCATTAGTGTGGACTCAGCCCTAGAACGAAAGTTATAACCTGAATCGCTCTCTCTGTACCTTGCCCTGATCACTTCACTCCAAAGTTCCCTACTATGTGTCCTGTTGAATATTTTTAGGACAAGTCGTTTGAAAGTTTCCCAAAGTTCTCAAAAACTAGCAATGTGCCAAGACTGAGACCATTTAGATTATTTATACTTACCAGAAAAGTAGTTTATTCCCTTGCACAGGAGTAGCGACTTCACTACATAACTTCGTTTTCGCGTTTCTATGTTACGATGTTTAAGATGCATGTCTTGCATACTGCTAAATGCGTGAAAAATAAAGTCTAAAAGAATGTCTTCTAATCCTTTGATAGTGGTAATTTCTGGGTAAAATTAAGGGTGACATATTTTTGTATTATTCTCTTTATTGCCATTCAAAATTTGGGTAATGAACATCTATTATTTTCATAATAACTGAAAGCAAAAAATTTAGGTGAAATAAAATGCATTTTTTACAAAAAGATTCTGGCCCTTTTGAAAATAAAAACTAGGTTTAGAAAATGCCAAAAATCTTCAACTTAGTAAAGAAAGAGCTGTCACTGAATATTAATTTTAAATATTTAGTGGGTTACGAAAAGCCTTCTGTACAGGAAAGAGAAGATGAGAAAGACTTCTGGTTAGAAAAGGGTAGCCTTTCTGGCTCCCGCTGGGTGGCTTTGAGCATCTCAGCTTCCCTTTCAAAGGCTAACTGATGAGGTGACAGCGAATACTCCATTGCATATGTTTGTGGAGAACAGAGTCCAGACCTCCAAGTGTGGCCTAGAAACACTCTCCCCAGCAAAGACTTAAGTCTCCGTTTCACAAATTGAATCAGTGTTTTTCATGATTCCAAAGGACTACCGTTCAACTTTTTTTCCCTTCCATCACTCGACTCGGAAACATTCCTTTCTGTGGATTTTCGTGAACTCCTGCCCAACACCAGGTGCAAATTGAAAAAATCCCACTGACCAATTTCAGCATAGGGAGGCCTACTGTTCTTTCAACAGAGCCCCTCTTTCAAGCCAGGAGTTCAGATCTTAGCCCCTGGGCACACAAGTCAGGGGTTTTGCTTTCATCCACAAGCATCACTCATGAAAAACTCCTTCTCTGTGGTATGCCTGCCTCTCCAGACCCCCGGCCTAGAGGCTCAGATACATTTGCCTGTGTGAACCTGGGGCTGTGTGGGAGAGGAAAGCTGGAGTGATTCCTCACTGATCTTAACGTTTAAATGTACAACTGTCCCTGGCTCAGACATGTAATTTTCCACACACTGCAGTTTATGTGTGGTCGTCATTATCATTTGGCAAAAACTGTTGGCCCTCTGTAACTGTGGGTTATGCAGCCATGGATTCAACCAACCACAGGTGGAAAATATTTGGAAAAAAATTACATCTGTACTGAACATGTACAGACTTCTTTGGGTCATTATTATCTAAATGTCTTAATAATACAGTACAAACAACATAGCATTTACATTGTATTAGGTATTATAAGTAATCTACATGGGAGGATGTGTGTGGTTTATACGAGAGCTGTCCAGAAAGTATCCAACCATGTAAACTGTTCTCATTATGTTAACAATGGCGGGATACTTTCCGGGTAGCCCTCATACGCAAATACTATACTATTTTACATCAGCAACTTGAGCATCGAGGATTTTGGTATCTGTGGGAATCCTGAAACCAATCCCCCTTGAATACTGAGGGATGAATATACTTAACAGTGTATTGCTTTCCTCAGTTTGCAATTGAGAGACTATCAGGTGGCCTTCCCCACTCAGGGCACCCCACAGATGGATCATGAGGTCAGCTCTGCCACCAACATCTAAGGAAGGACATGGTGCCTTCAGAAAGTCTGACTGGTTCAAACAGGAATTCAGTTCTGGTTTCAAGTCAGTGCCCCTCAGTGCTTGTGGCTTGAGCAATCCTTCAATTAAATTCCATTTTACAAGCATTTCTCGAGCATCTACTTTGTAACTTGGGTTGCCATAGATAATTAATCCAAACACCTGTTATTTAATTGAATTGCTGCCTTCTTACCCTGTGGTGGGACTGGATGATCAGGATTGGTTCTCTATATCTGCCTCACATTTGCCATATAAATGTTTCATCTGCTGTGGAAGGTGGAGTACACCCAGCTACTAAAGGTCTAACATTAGAGTTTTCCTGAGCTGAACTGATTAGGTTTGTCTCTATGGATTTGGTGAATGAACATGGCATCCAAACTCCCCATCTGAGGTATGGTGATGGGGGGCTTGGAATAATGTTTTCTGGAGTTATTATCAGGCTTGGTCTACCCACTAGAAAGCTCAAAGAAGCAGTATAGATGGCATGTTGGAAGAAAGACACCAAATTATCTGATGATAAATGCTACATAAAATTCTTGATCTATTCTGCAAACTCAGCGTATTGGTCAGAATAGTATAGGATACAGATGGTCCACTCATATTGGGTAATTTATGAAACAAATTAGAGACTATTGACAAAGGCATGGCCAGGGTTTCAGGAAACAAATAAGGGCAGTGAGGTACTCCACGGCCAGCAGCACCTGAGAACTGCTGCTGCAGCAAGGAGGAGCAAGGATACCAGAACAGGAGTGGGTAGCCACAGGGACAGAGTTGCCTGGAAAGAGATGTAGCTCTTGGTAGGGAGGTCCAGACAAACCAATCAACCGGGGAAGGAGGGAGGTGGGAAATAAATACCCCAACTCTCCCCTCTTCCTTTCTGATCTGCTGGTGTCTCCCCACCAGGAGCTGGAGGACAAGAAAACCAAAAGTCCATCTGGGTCAGCCTCCTGGGCACAGAGGAGAATGTATTATAGGAGGTGAAGCATGAACCTGGGGACAAACAAAGCTAACTAGAATACCGAGTTTTTGTAAGTACCGTGAGGACTTAACGAAGAGTGCAATAAATGCATTCTTTCTGGAAGCTAAAGACAAATGTATAATTAGGGAGTTGATGCTTGAGCTGATTCTGGTACAGGTAGAAGTCTGATCTAGACGGAAGGGGAAAACACTGTGGGCCCAACATGGCTATAGAAAGGGAGCTTCAGAAAACAGCTGTGGCAAGGCAGAAGCCTGAGAAGCAGAGGGGCTGGCCTGTGGAATCCTCACATGCCAGGACAAGGCACTGGAATTTCTCATGGTCTTCAAGCAGGGAAATGTCTGTGGACCTAGATTTTAGAAAGTCTGTCAACTGTATAGAAGTGGGATTAATGATGTTGTGCAGCTTCAAAGCCTTTTCTGGATACAGGTAGGACAAAGAGACTAGGTAATCAAAACACATAAATGAATCCCTCCCAACCATGACAGTCCCAAAGAATTTGGTTTTGGTAATAGCCAAGAAAGAGTCAGAACAATCATCTTCCTTTATAACCCAAACAGTGATTATGCTTAATTATCTTTTCCACGAGACGGCCTTCCCCTAGGTCCTGTGTATTCTTTCACAGAATCTACAGGCGTTCTTTGACTGCATCTAGAGCACTTTGAACACATGGAGCGGCAGGGCCAGGTCCTTTTTTATCTTAAACTTCTAAGGAGCCTTCTTTGCCGTGGGAAGTCCTCTCTGGCCGACTCTTTTGCTCAACTCCTACACCGCTTTAAATAGCTTCCACACTACTTCACACTCAATTATGTACACACTGTAATTTTCTCTGAGTTTGTTGTTAATTTTGATTAATTAGATTGCAACCTCCTTGAATGCACAGTGCCTAATCCTGCTGTGTGTTCCTCACCACCTCCTCCAGTGCTAAACATGCTCTCAACACAGACAGGTATTTTGTTTTTTTAGAGCAGGTAGCTATTCTTTGCCCAGGAAGTGATTTGTGCTTTGGAAGGAGGGTTTTCTTACAACTTACTGGGGTCTCTCTATAAGATAGTTTATGCTTTTAAGTTCTCATGGTCTATATTTTCTGAGCCCATGAAAAGTATTTATTTAATCAGAAAAAAAGCATTTTGAGCACCTATAGTATTCTGAGAGTATTCTGAGACTAGCCCAGATAGTTAATAAATGTAATAATTTGGACCATGAAAATAAGAAAATTTGGACTAATGCATTAGTGATTAAAAATGGCCTGCTGTCAAGTCATATTTACAATTTTGCAGAGACCTATGAAGCCTATTCAAAGATTGAATACTGGAGGAGTTTTAAACACGATAGCAGGGCTCATGAGTGAGCTATTTTTGGTTAGGGAAGTCCTTTAGCATTTGTCATATTATGCCAATTACAATATGTATAGCTGTCAGAAGCCTAGATTGGGAACACAAACTCTTACTCTTCTTTTAAAACCTTGCTGAACTGTGGGAGGCTTTCCGGATGATTCCCCACAGAGTTCCAGGGAGTCATTCCAAACTCAGTATTTCTATAGCTAGTGCTTCCTAAAATGTTGTTCTCAGTTCTGCTCTTTGGAGTAGCCTGAGGGGTCTTGTTAAGCCTACACCCATCGCAGATCTACTGAGTCAGAATCTTTGCACATACAGCCCTGAAGTATTCCATTTTTAACCCACTCCTTAGGTGATTCTTACATACACTGATGTTTCAGAATTACTGCTATGGCGCTTTGTTCCACTGGTTGGTTTAAATCTTGGTGTTTCATGTGCATGTCTATCATTTCCATTAGACATTGAACTTTTTAAAAAACAGGAGCCATATGTGAATATCCATCCTCCAAACCTGGTGCAATTCCTGGAACATAGTAGATTCTTATTAAATATGTGATCCATTCCTCACAAATGTAAGAGCTCCCCATGTATCACCATATTCAGATGCCCATACTTTAAACCTATACAATATATTCTAGACATCGATTGCCACATAAATACTTACCACAGAAACTGGTGAAGTGTTACTTTCAGTGTATTCTATTGGTCAAGTGGTCATGGAGCATGTCTATATTTAAACTGAGGGGACATAGATCCCATCTCTCATTGAAGGAATGTTGAAGAATTTGTAGTCATTTTTAATCTACAACACAGCACTGGCCAAAATATATTAAAAGCAAACTGGGTATAACTCTTTAATCTGGCTTTATGGGCCTTTCAAAGAGCCAAATAAACCAATCATGTTGTGTCGCTTAGGAAACAAAAGACATGAGAAAGTATATAAAATAGAAAAGAAAAATCCAAGGATTTTTCTAGTGCCTATAGCCCTTTATAGCCTACTGCCCAAGTGACTTGGCCACAGGGCTTTTGGACTGTGGCCTCCAATATTTCTCTCCCCAGAAGGTAACTGTACATTTCAGTGGTGGTGAGTGGAATAACTGGTACTCCCTATCAGTCTTAGGACAAGGTCAGAGATTGGAGTTACAAAAGGGTTAGAAAATCCTGGGAATAGGCCCAGGGTATTTAGTATTTGGCCCATGAATCTTCTACTATAAGAATTCTCTTAGTTTGCCTTATTGGGGTTTGAACTCTAGATGCCTCTTGATTGCAAATTCTCTTCTCTTCTCTTTTCTCTCTCTAATTTCTCCAATGTGCCTAAATAAGATATCTGGTCCTCACCCACCCTATTCTGTGCCTGGACAAAGTGCATGGCCTAGCAAATAGACATGGAATCAACTAAGCAGTCAACTATTAGGTAGACAAAAGTGAAGAACTTTACTTGGTCAACACAGAAACTGAAATAAGCAGTCCTTGTGAAGCTAGGTTAAAATGGCATTTCAGCTAAAAGCCCTTTTGTTGAGCTTGAAAATTCTTGGCTAAGGGGTAGGAGTGGTAAGTGCTTTATGAGTCATGAGAAGGTCAAAGATCACCTTTCAACTTTTCAAACTAGCCCTGGCTACTTATGGTAGATTTTCTTTCTTTCCCTCTTCCCCCTTCCTCTCCACCAGCTTCATCGTTTATGTCTACTTCATAGTATATCTATAATGAATTTAGATCCAGTTCAAGGAATACACAGGAGGACTTCAGCTCCCAAAGCAGGCTGCTCTGTAGGAGGGAGAGAAAAAGAAAACACCCTGGGGCAGTTCTGTATTTCCAAAAGATTAAAAATAATTAAACAATAAGATATTCAACTTGGATTATTGCAGACAGTGATTAATGGCTCTTCTCCTCTAATGATGCCCTCCCCTAAGCTAATCCTTCCCAGCCTCATTTCAAAGAGAATGTTGGTTAACACTTTATTTGTTTCATTCCATGTACTCTTAAGTAAATCAGGGTTATTACGGCCCTGACATTCTTAACAACCAGCTGCCTCCCTCTCTCCCTTCTCAGAATAATTGAGGGTGAAAGGAAGGAGACATTTCCAAAGGCATCAGTGCTTAACTGAGAATTATCTATCTATCCAAGTCAATAAAGCAAGGACCAGCCACTAGGCTGCTGGTGGAAGCTAGAGATCAGAGCATCTCCCAGCCAATGTGCCTTGCACTGTGTCTACCACAAAATAGGTACTCAATAAATGCTGGTTGAATGAATAAATTATAGAAACAATTCCTTTGCTTTTTTGAAGTGGGAAAGTGAATCCTTTTCACAGGGACACAGACTAAGGTAAAGCAGAAGTGATGTTGATGCTACTGGATCCCATAGGATTTCTCAGGTTTCATAATGGGTTAGTGTATTCATTCAACAAGCATGTACTGAGCACCCATTCTGTGCCAGACCCTGGATTACATCATGTAGTATATTAAAACTGGATTTTTTTCTAGAGGCAGGGACAGCAAATCATAAATAAATAATTACTCCATCAGACAGTAGATAGCAGTTTTGTCCCACTTAAATAGTTCCTAGAACATTGAGGTACTCTGGAAATACTAATTGAATGGATAATGATATAGAAAAACAACAGCCACAGATGATTTTGAGCATGACACCTCCAAAGCTTGTGTCCTTGAATTTTAATGCAGTAGTCTTGTGGCAGCCCAGTGCATTTCAAAGGAATGGTGGATATCCTTGGATCATTAAATTTAAACTGTAAAAATGTAACAGAAGCATGGATTTTAGCTTTTCTGTTTCTTCTTACTTTAATGTGGCCAGGTGGAGAGCCTTTTGCACTGGGAAACTCAGGAAGGTCCCTTGTGAGATTTACCAAAACCATATGGAGATTGCTAAGATTATTTAAAAGTATAAGTCAATTTTATAAGTTCATGATAAATTATAAATTTAATTCAAAATCAGCCTTGATCTCTGACATAATGATGAGGTTTACATTAAATTTAGCAACATTCACTGTATATTTTTGGATATTTCCCTAAAGGAATTTATCGACTTCCAATGTGGATTTCCCAAGCATGAAGAAACTTAGGTTTTATTCTATAGCCCCACTAGTAGACCTGCAAAAAAATAAGGGTTTGTTCTTAATCAAATGTACTTAGTTACATCTGCCTTTATTCACTCAAACTAAAAGTTTCCCACTTGGGTAACAGTGATTCCCCTTTCTAGCATGTAGGAATAGAGAAATCCCTTACAATGATGGGCTTAAAAAGACTGAATGGGCACAGTGTATGTAAGTTAAAAAAAAAAAAATTTCTATCCTGTTCAGTTGCTGTCAAAAAGCAACTAAATGCAGCCTCTATGTAAGTTGGAGCTGGGCCCCTGAGCATCCCATCCAGAAATGTAACTCCCTGGCTCTCTGACTGAAGTCCCTGTCCCTACATAAGCAAGAAGCTGACCCCTCAATCCAAGGAATGCTTTGAGGAGCCACAGAAAGATCTACTCCAACAGGTATGGCAAAGACTCCCATGGGACTGTCTTCTTAATAACCACAGAAGCACTGGGCCAAGTGTCTTTTGAGAATATTATCAGTACTTTCTTTCATGAATAACACAAACCAGATTTCTTAAAGGACCAAGATTCTATAAAAACAATCTTTGTATGTATGCCTGAGTGCCTAATTTATTGGCTACCACTAGCGCTCACCCAATTTTTGGAATTCAGTGTGTAGATCAATAAGGGAAAATGAACAGCTTCTGTAACAAACAACTCCAAATTGCAGTGGCTTAACGCAATCAACGTTTATTTCCCACTCGTGCTGCAGTCCATGAGCACTGGATGACCTTCCTGGGTAGTTTTCCACCATATGATGACTCAGGGATCCAGGCTCCTTATAGCCTGGATGATATGTCACTGTCATCCCAGCCTGTGGACTCTTTATCATGGAAGGAGAAGAAAAAGCAAAGAAAATTGTCTAGAGAAATTTGTCAGGCCTGGAAGTAGCATATGTCACTTTTTGTCCCCATTCCATTGGCCAGTACCCAGCATACATCTCCAACCTAACTGCAAGGGAGGGGAGGAAATTTAGTGAGCAAATTTACAGTGTGCCTAGCAAGAGGAATCAGTAAATACCTCCCTAGTCTCTGCTATGAAGTTTATGCCTTAATTAACAGCACATGGAATGGGAGAAACAGAAAGATCCTAACATATTAAAGCGTTGAGGAGAAGATCATCCTACGTAACGCTCCCTGCACTGCACCAGCAAAAAAAAAAATAAATAAATAAAAATAACAAAGAGGGAGGGTGGCTTGCTTAGTGGTTAGGAGTGTGTACTAAGGAGTCACCCTACCCCAGATCACATCATGGTTCTGCCACTCATTATATATGTGATGTTGGGTAAATTGCTCAATTTCTTTGTATGTCAGAATTATCTGTGAAATAGAGATAATAGTACCTACCTCTTAGAAGGGTTACTGTAAGGATTTCATAAGATTAAGTATTTGAAGCGCCTGTCCACTCTGGAGGCTGAAAGAGAGGGTAGTGAGGGAGTTCTGGAAGAACCCAGCCTCTGAGATGATATGAGGTGGGAGGTGCTAGTAAACACATATGGCAGGGGAAGAGGGTATTAAGAAAGCATCCTCAGTTTGGATCAGGAATTCACTGGATTTCCAATGATACAGGCCTGTCACGTGTCAAATCAACTTGTTAAAGGTGGAATTGCTTTTTACGGAAGCAAGTGGAAGTGCACCCTTACATGGATACAGAAATGTCACATGGACCTCAAGGACAGGAAGAAAACCAAATCTCAGAACTGTTGGAGCTGGGGACTGGAACCCTTTAGGGAACCAAAGGTCCCTTCTTTGTTTCTCTTATCTTTGCTTCTCTCTCCACATTTGCTTCATTTTGTTCTCCTTTCTGCAACTGATCTTCTTTGTTTTGTCATAGTAGAAAATGGCCACTTCCAACATTTATATATATTTTATAAAGGAGGAAAACCAAACTAAACTGGAATCTTACACCTAATTCCAAGTTCCTAGGGAAGAATCTAAGTGGCCCAGCTTGGTCGCATGCCACCCTTGGTCCATTTGACTTTGGCCAGGTGGGTGGATTCATGTCACGGGAACATGACTTCAACAGTATTTCAGAATGGGGATTTAATTCAAAAAAGAGAGGGGGCTGGGTAGACTCATTCTTCAGGTTTGTGATCACAGATTGCCTTCTGACATCTTTTTTTGGACTTATTTGCATTATCATTTACCTTAGTTTTTCATGTGCTTGTATTGTTTATCCTCAATTAGGTTATAAGTAACTTAAAGCTAAGAACTATATGCTAATTTTTTTTTCTATTTCACCTAGTACAGTTCATTATACTATGTGGAAGAATATTTGTTGAATGAATGAATAAATGATTAATCCCAGGGGAGTGACTCTTGCCAACTCAATGGCTTTAACAGATCAGTGTGACACCTGTGGATGTCTAACTTCCTTAAAGAAATTGGTTGAGTCATAAAAAGATGATGCAGAAGAGAATCTGATGCTTTCCAGCTGATTTTTGTAGCCCTCCTTGTAAATGACTGTTTCGAGGTTCCAAAAATTAACCTACCAGTGACTACTACTACTTTTGCTTATCAGTCCTTGGTTGCTGCAGCTTCACTGAATACTTTGACACCTCTTCCTGTCATCACTCACTCTTAAAATGGAACCTCATTATAAACAGTAAAAAGAGTGTTTTTCATCTGAATGCTACCATTATGGTTACATGTAGTAATTAAACTTAACGCTTACTTAGTGCATTCGTTACTATAGCACTAAATTCTTGGCTCTTTAATCCTCCTTATTGCTAATTCATTCATTCATTTATTTATTCATTGAGTAACTATCTGAGCACCTCCCATGCACACTGTCTACACAACAGTGATTAAGACCCAGTGCCTCCCGCAAGGAGCTTACTATCAGGAGGAAAAGCAAACAGGTCAGCAGAAAGTTACTGAGGAAGCAATTATAATATCCACCTTTTCCACATTCGTGGTTCTTCAGACATCAGTTGGCAAATGAAGAAACTTATAAAAAAATTTCCTTCCATAGCATCTAAGTAAAGAGAATCATTTGGAAGGCTACAAGTATGTCATGGTAAAAATGTGTACCTAATTTAACAGATGCAATTTTATGCATTCTCTATTTGTGGTAACCACAGTCTATATTTCTTTCCATCTGTTTTCAAGTTGAAGTGTGACCACAGCGAAAGTGAAGGCCCACTTCTTTTTTTTTTTTTTCCCTTTCTAGTCTTTTTCCTCCATTTGATTTATTCTCATTAATCTGGAGTTCAGTTTCCAAAGGGCATAGTAATGAGAGAGCGCTCCCTGTGGGCCTAAGTGAGTATGGCAATGAGAGTTAACAGCTGTCTTAAGAGGTCAGTGAAGGAGGAATAAGTATTTAATTCCACTCCCCTTTCTCATTGCAGTGAACCATCTGAACACCTTTGAGAGATCCACTTGTGGAGGGGAGAAGGCAGCGCTTTACCTTGGATATTTAGAACCTATTCCTATAGCAACATCCAGAGAGAAAAAACAGTTAATTGCTAATTCTATCTGCCCCATCACATCCCCAATAATTGACAAGAGATCCCTTTGGAAATTCAGAATAATGCAGCTAGATTCAGGTGAAAGACAGAGGTAGCTGTCAACCATTTTCCTACAAATCTAAGCAAATACTTCATTCCCCCATCTCTCCTTCAAAATGTAACTGTGGAAGACACAACCAACCAACCAATCAACCAAAAAACACCACAATACACTAAATGCAAATGGAACAAAGACTCCTGGTGTTAGATGAAGGATTCCAATGTGAGAAGTACTCAAGGTTCTTATGGGGGTTCCAGATCTCCTGGTACATATAAGTACAAAGTTTTGTTTCGCAGTAACTTGTGGGTCTCAGAAGGCTGTAGAGTTAGCAGGCCTTTTGTGAGAAGTTGTTCCATTATTTAGTCAGCGTAGTCACATAGAAGCCCCCAGGAGCAGTAAAGGCCAACGTGAGACCAGGCTTGCGGGCAGAACTGTTCTTTCTTGTGTCTTCTTCAGAGGCCCTTTCTAAAGAAAGCATCACCACATATTTAAAACATGATGGGTTTGGTCTGACTTCACTTTGGGTGGTGCAAAATTTTGCCCGTTTTTTCCAATTTGAGAAAATGTAAGCGCTGGCATTGCAGTTAACCCTGGGAGGCACACTACTTATTCCCCTCCCGCATTTACGGATTGTTGCATTCCTACTTCGTCTCCTCTTCCAGAGAAATGTGGATTTATTAATTCCACCATTACACTGTTCAGTTTCTGCCAGTTAAGTGGCAACAAATTTCAACTGCTTGAGAGACGGTTTTTCTCTTTTTAATCTCTAGGTCCATATATCATAATTCTGAGGTTGGTCATGGTCAGATCACAGCTGGGACTTGTCTGATCTAGACCTACATGCCAGATACATAGAGAATAGAGCTTGGCAGCAGCCAAAGGCCTTCATAACATCTTTGTGTACTTTTAGTACACAAAGTAATTTAGGTGGTAGCCCTGTTAGAAAGAATCTGCATGTGGCTTTGAGAAAAACATTTATTAAGTTTAAAACGATATTTATTAAGTTTAAGACAAGCATACATGATGTCTTTTTTCCCCAAGAATCTATAACAAATAAAAAAGCTACCATAGATGACAAGATAAACTTGTGTCCTATATCCAGCAAGACTGAAGTCCATATTGGTTGTGAGCAAGAATGCAATTTGTGTTTCAATGCCATTTATAAGTTGCTTCTGTCATAGTTACAGCCTAAGTTGCTAAACTTTGAAAATTAAATGTTTAAAAGCTGCTCAAGGATTTTTTGACATCTGAATTCTAAAAGCAAAAAAGTATGCACTTTTTTCAGTTATGTTTAAATAATCACCTTTTTAAAAAAAAAAAAAAAAAAAGTAAGTTCAGAGTGTCCTCAATATACCCCACGTAAGGTAGAGGCCATTTAATGGCTGGGAACACTGAGCACAGGTGTGGGATGATTCTCTCTGCTTTTCTTTGATAGTTTGTTTCTGGCACTGTCCTGGCCTTCCCAGATAGCCCTGTCTCTATAGTCGAGCTTGGAAACCAGTCATAGAATTCAGGAACCAGCTTTTTGGACAGTGAGCACCTAAACCTATTCCATGTGTCATCTGGACCTCAGTTGGACAGCATTAGGGGAAGCTTTTGAAAATGGGGGCCGAATGTTACCTTCTCTGTTCCAAGTCAAAGGACTGCGGGGGCCGCCTTCAGCAGGCTCTAAGAGTCTTCCTGCAGGAATGATGAACTCTGACCCCAGGGGGTGTCTGCTCTTAGAAGCTGCCTAGATCTCCTGCCCAAGGTATAAATGGGGATACAACCATCCCCTCGCTCACTGTGCAAGTCCCGGAGCTCTCTTCTGAGTAGTTCCTCATACATTCTGACCTGAGTTCTAATTACAACTCTACCACTTACCAGCTGTGTGACCTGAAGCAGGTCACTTCCTTCCCTTGTCTGCAAATGAAGATAATAATAGCACATAACTCTTGGAGCTGTTGTGAGGATTGATGAAATGACACATGCCAAGTGCTTCATACAGTGCCTGGCATACAGTAAGAGCCTCATTGTTACAGTCATTAATGTTACAATATGAATCTGGGAAAGAGTCCAGCTGGTTTGCAGGAGAAATCATTCAAGTCATAGATTCCCTCATTTTTGAGACCAAACGCCTACTGATGTCAATGGCAGAGTATTTGTCAGGACTAAAATTCTCTTTCTTTGATTATTCTCCAAACTTAGAATCAAACTCTGGGTCTGTGTAGGATTGGAATATTGTGGCTACCTGATACAAAGCACAAGTCTTTAATAATCAAGGCAGCTTAGAAATCTAGTAGTTCTCTCCCATGAGAGCCATTGCCAGTTTTTCCTCTGAAATGGCTCTTGTGTCTGTCATACCACTCCTCAGTGTCTTTTGGGAGGTATGATGCCTCCTCCTGACCTCCTTGACCAACAGCTCTACCTCCCAAGAGTGATTTCAACATGGGGATCCAGACAACCATGTGGCTCCAAGAGAACTCACAGGCACAAACCAGTACTTCCCACACCTAGATCAGCAGAATCACCTGGGAAGTGTGTTGACACAAATACAGACTCCCTCCCTCCCCGCCTCTGTCCCTCAGGCTTTAGTTCGCTAGTCAGGACATGGGGCTAGGAATCTGAATCTTTCACAAAATTCCCCAGGTAGTTTGTATATAGCCAACAGACTCCAGTGGGTGGACTGGCCTTTGGAAACTTTGGCCTGGGTCACCCACCACAGCTCAGTTAATACTCTCTTAACTAATCGGTTCATTGTGTTACAAGGGATATGGAACCAAGGCAAGGGGAAGGAAAGCCAGGGCAGTAGTGAGGCAGCATTCTAAGGCAACGGATCTTTCAAGGGGCGGGATATGAGAGGCAGAGATGAGTGGGGTTGAGGGACACAGAGGTGAAGGTGAGAGTACACACCTTATCATTGAGTTTGGGAAACCTGGGAGGAATGTGGGATGTGACATGGATAATGGAGGAAAAGGTGACTCCAGAAACAGGGCTTTGAAGAGAAAGGACAGAGAGGCAGGAAAGAAGTCTGAAGGAAGCCATGCAACAATTTAAGAAGGACCGACTGCAGCAGAGGTCCAGCCCTGGGGCTTTCCAATGCGCGGAGCAGAAGGGATTTCAGGGCCAAGGTAATAAGTGGTTCTAGACTGAATACATGAAGATGGGGTCGTGGCTGGGCTGCATGCTTGTTTCAATAAGGAAAGTTGCGGGCTGTCACCAGAATAGGGGAAAGAAGCCAGTGTTGGCCACCGTGGATGTCTCACTCTGAGAGCTCGGGAGTAGTTCAAGTGAATTTGAAGAAGAGTAAAATCATGGAATGTGACTCAGGGAATGATCTATTTAATAGGAAAAATATTTGATGCTGATGAATATTTGTCATGGTTTCACTAGTTTTTACAAAAGTAGATGAAAAGATACCAAAGTCACACTGTCCTAGGCCTTTGATTTTATACAGAGGCTAGAGGTGAAACCCTGAAGGTGTTCCACAAATGGGGCAAGAATCAAGAACCCAGGGGGCAGAAGTCCCCTGACACAAGGGAGTCATCACGGGGATGAGCAAAGATCAGTCCAGGAGAGGAGTTGGGACTATTCCTAGAGAGAGGAAGACTCTTCTGTGCGAAAATAAGTACTACTCTGAACCCTGCACTCGTCCACTGGACTTCTCAGCACCTCTTTGGCCCCTCTTTGGCCTCTTGCCAGGGCATGTGGGACCCTCCGGGTACCTGTGTGCCCTGCCCAGGCCATGAGGAATTGGGACCCCTGCTGCAGGCCATTGGCACAACCCTACCAAAGCTCTCAGTCCTAAAATTCACTGCATGTGGCAGTGAGCTGAAAGTGAGGCTTCCCTAGAGACATGGAGCCACCCATGGCCAAGCTTCAAGAAGAAGGCCATTAACCCTGATATTCTCCTGTTTACTTTACCAAACTGGATATTTCAACAGCTCCTCCATCCCAAGTTCCCTTCAGGGTTTGGTCCTGTAGTAGACACTGGGGTTACCTCCCTCTTTCTTTCCCTCTAACAGAATTGCAATTTTGTTCAGGTATCCTCCCCGTTCTTAAGACAGCCCATGTACTCAGGAAAAGCTGGCCTCACTACTAGCCCCAGGAGTGGTCATGTGTCCTGATTCCAGCCAGAGACTCATGAGGGGAGATCTCAGCACTTCTGGAGAAACTTTCCTCTCTTCTAACAAAGAGCTGCAGAGAGAGATATTCTCCCTCTCCTTCCTCTGCAGAGTGCCATGTCTGGATATATCATCCAGAATTTCTGTAACCTTCTTACTACCAGCATGAGGATGACACTGACATTAAAGGTGGAAGATTGGAAAGAGAGTAAGAGGATGAGTCTTTCTTTTAAGACATTGCTGAGCAATAGAATCAGCTAACTCTGAAGTCCACTCCACTCCTGGATTTCCAATTACATGAAATAACACACTTTATTGTTTAAATCAATCTGAGTCAAGGTTTCTTTTACTTGTAGCTGAAAGCATTCTAGTTGCTAAAGTTTCGAAGGGGAAGGGGAAGCATCTGAACAGGTCTTTTTCATTCTTTTCCCCAAACTCCAAAGGAATGGAGGGGTGATTTCCATTTGTTATTCCAGTCTCTTGGGGACCACCCCCATCATATTCTTCTCCTTCCTCAATTGCCATTTGTTCTTTTTTGTAGCCTCCAGGATTTGCACCATGGTTAGGATTTCTTTTCAATTGATGGGAATCCAAAGGGAAGAAGTTGTTTGATACAGAGTAATAAAGGGAAGCAGAGGGAAGTAAAGATCATGGGGGAAAAATAGGAACATGGTATAAAATGCTCAAAATGTTCCATGTACAGAGTGGTCGTGGTACACATCACAGTGCAAACCCAAGGCACCTTTCAAGTTCAATGTCCCAATATCCGTGGGGATCGATCCTTTCTATGGAGCTGTGCTGTCATATACAGTAGCCACTAACAATTAGCCACTTGTCCTAACAACCATACATGGCTGTTTACATTTTTAAATAAAATTAAATTAAATTAAAAGTGCTGTAGTCACACTAGCCACACTTCAACTTTCAGGAGCCACATGTGGCCACCACATTGAATAGGACAGATGGAGAACATGTCTATAGTTGTGTAAAGTTTATCGGACAGCACTGTTATAGAGTCGTCTGTTTATTCAGAATGAAATGCGGAGCTCCAGTTGCGCAATCGGTTAGCGCGCGGTACTTATACAGAATGAAATGAGAAGCAGGAGAACAAATCCCAGGCTTAGGAAGCATGGAAGAGGGGTGGCAGAGTGGCAAGGACACAATTTTGGCACTACAAAATTGTCCTGGGTTTGAGTTCTGGCTTTTTCACTTATGTAGCCTCTATGAATCTTACTTTCTTCATAATTAAAGTGGGGAAAATAAACAGTATTTATCTTAGAGGAGTATCCTGAGGATGAGAGTAGATGTATATGAAACACTTAAGGAAGGTTCTCATCACATTGTAGATGCTCAATGATATTAAGTGCTATCCTGGTTTCATTCCTTGGGGGTGAGTTATACAAAATTCTGCTTTGTCCTTACAATCTTCTCCACCCTTGATACTCAAAGTGTGGTTCCAGACCAGCAGCTGCAGCATCACTTGGGAGCTTGTTAGAAAAGTAGGATCTTGGGCCCCAACCCAGAGCTAGTAAAGGATAACCTACATTTTGACAACTTCCCCAGGTGATTTGTATGCATATTAAAGGTTGAGAAGCACTGATATATTCAGCATGGCAGGCAGGCAAAAATTCAAAATAAGTGAACTACGTGACCAGCCAAAAATGATTTTGATGGTGAACTATGGAACCCCAACCATAACTGAGGTGCCCCAGTTTGAAGAGCCTGTAAGAGTCTATGGACAAGCCCAGCAATGACAGAGCCTGAGAAGGACCACTGGGACAGAGGGCCCTTGCATCATCCCAGCAAGACAATTATGCACAGACTCTCCCACTTCCCTGGATGGGGAACTTAGTTGTATCCCTGAATCTTCCCAGGAGGTAAGCTCTTGCTGCATAGCAAATTACCCCCAAAACCTAATGGCTTAAAACAATAATAATAAGTTCCCATGAGTAAGAAATTCAGATGGAGCATGGATCTGAACCCTCAGCTAGAAGACTTGCAGGTTGGGGACTGGAATCATCTCAAGGCTTGCTCAGTCACATTTCTGACCATCCATAGTGGCTGTCATTTGGAGGCCCAGTTAGCACTGCCAGCTGGAACCCCACCCATGACCTCTCCATGTGTCCTAGCCTTCCTCAGAACAGGGTGGTTGAGCCTCCAAGAACAAGCATTCAGAGAGAGAGAGAGAGAAGAAGGAAAAAACAGAGAGAAGGGGGAAGAAATAGGGAGGAGGAGGGAAGAAGAAAGGGAGGAAGAGAGGGAAGGAGGGAGGAAGATAAAGAGAGAGATACAGACAGAGAGAAAGAGAGAGAATGGACCAAACTGCAACCATGTTGCATTCTGTGACCAGCCTTGGCTGTCATGTAGCATCACTTCTGCCACATTCTATTGGTCAAGTTCTGTCCAGATTGAGAGGAAGGAAAGATAGACCCAACCTCTGAATAGAGATGTGTCAAGGTCACATTGTAAGACCATTGTATGGGAAGGGATATTTTTGTGATGGTTGTATGACTGCGGCCATCTTTAGAAAATCAAATCTACCATACGAATATGCCTTTTGGTTCAAGTTATTTCAGATCTCAAACTGCTCCTCCAACCACCATCACCATTAACAAGTTTTTATTTAGTGTCTTTCATGTGTAGGGCACCATATTCTGATTCATATTTATTTTACAGCAAGAGCTACAGGGCATTCTTCTCCTTTTGGTGTACTATGATCTTGGGAATTCTTACATTATTTTTTTCCCAGGAAAAATAGCTTCAAAGCTAGTTTCACTTTCTATTCCATCTTGTTCTTTTGCATTATTTCATTACAGTCAAACTCTTTGAATGTAACATAAAGGACTTTGAAAAATAAAGTAAGAATAAGAGGAATAGGTAAAGATAATGGTTGATTCATTGGCACTAAGTCCCCGAATAGGTTTTTAGTTACACTGCAGCTTGAGATTCATTGCTAATGTCAAATAAAATGATTACAGAAAAATGTGCCTATGCATTAAAATTTTGATTTCTGTTTTTGGTAGATATCTAACTACCTTATATTTTCAGATTAAAACATTTCTCTGTGCATTTTCATCTTCATAGTAAAACTTTCTTGGCAAGATTGATCTCAATCTGTTTGATGGTTCTTATATTAGAGCAGAATCAAGAAAGGGGGAAGAAGAGATATAGTTTTCTACACATGATAAAATAAAAAATACTAGTGTTTGTTTCTCATTAAAAAAAAGAAGTCAGAGGCAAAAACTACAATTGGATCTGGCCTATAGCCATTCATGCTAAATAATGAAGGAAGGGAAGCATAAGGCAACCGGATATAGACTTGGCACAGATTTTTAGGTTTCTAATTTTGTACAATCTTCTGTGTTCCCTGTCACCAGAAAGTCACATTCTAGCTTTGTGTGGTTAAATGGTTTGGACCTTGTGATGGTCCTCTTTCCCCATCCTCCTCCTAACTGCTGTTAACATCTCAGTGTTCTTGTTACTTCTTTCTTCCAGCAACTCCACACACACACACACACAATCATTCACTGCATATGCATATGTGCACATTCACTCACATACAAACACATACACACAAGCACGGGGTCATTCACATGCACACACACAGTCATTCACAGACACAGTCACTTCCAAGCACACACACATACACACACAATAACCTAGCACACCCACTTCCTGACTTTGGTCACCTATGCAACTACTTGGCTACAATTCTTTGGCCTTCTCTTCCCTCCCTAGAATACCATAGCTTCATCCCTAACCAGGCAAGAAATCATTCATGTGGGGGGAATCTACATGACAACAGTGACATTCATATTCAAGACACTCCCAGAGCTCACCCAGGGTCCAGAACTTTTCTAGTGCCAACAATTCAAGACTCCTCCCAATTCTCTTCTACTAATCCAGATTACCAGAAAGCAATTGAAAATGAGTGTAATTTGCATAGCCTTAAACTTGAATCTGTTTTATTTTTAACTTCACAAAATTCTGTAAGTGTAATGGATTGAATTGTGTCCTTCAAAAAGCTGTATTGAAGTCCTGTCCCTCAGTACCCATGAATGTGCCCTTACTTGGAAATAGGGTCTTTGCAGATGGAATTAAATTAAAATGAAGTCATTAGAGTGGGGCCTAATCCAATACAACTGGTGTCCTCACATGAAGAGAAGAGACACAGAGACCTGCAGGGAGAACATCACATGATCACTGAGGCAGAGACTGAAGGGAGGCAGCTACAAGCTAAGGAACACCAAAGGCTGCCAGCCAGCACCAAAAGGTAAGCAGAAGCCAGGCAGGATTCTACTCAGTCTCTCAGAGGGAGTAAGGCTCTGCTGACACCTTGATTTCAGATTTCTAGACTCCAAAACCGTGAGAGAATAAATTTCTATTGTTTGAAGCCACCCAGTCTATTGCAATTTTTAAGGCAGCCCTAGAAAAGAACTACAGTAAATATTAAAATAAATTACTCTTAGTGAGCCTCATGACTGATGAGACAAAATGGAATATTGTTCGGAAGGGGAGAAAACATGGGGGGTCAGTCTGGGTGGGAGTCTGACTCCTGAAGGCTGGCTGGTCTTCTGTCAATCTAGACCTCCTTAAGTCATCAGCATGTGACTACTTTAGAGATCATATTTGTTCCAGCTCTTCCAGAAAATTTAAGGTTCAGCCATGACGATCTGTTGCTTATAAAAATATAAATGCTTATCCCTCTGTTCATTTGCATTTATATTTACTGAAGTCTTAGATATAGCTGTGTGTGTTCTGCATGTTTCTGGCTGAGCACTAGTACATGGAGTGTTTTCCTGGCTAGAGTGAAGTTCCTGCTTTTGAGATCAGTACGGCAATTGCTGTAGTTGGTGCTATATCTTGGGTATGCTGGGGCTATCCTTTTATGTGAATTGATTGGATAGGATTCAAACAAGGAAGAAAAAAGACTTGTTGGGAAGCTGGAAGTATAGACATAGAGAGTAGAAGAGCAGCTTCCAGATGAGAAAGGATAATGTATATTAAAAGAGGAAGGAATAGAAGAAAGTTCTTATTTATTGTATCTATCAACTGCACCATATGCCAAGTATTTCACATGTGTTGCTATCTAATCCTAACGACATCTTTAGGTACAGGCGTCATGCCCATTGTAAGGGTAATAAAATTGACCCTCGGAGAGCTTAATCAATCTGCTTAGTCACATAGCTAGTAAATGGAAGAGCTAGGATTTTAATCTAGTTATGCCTGACTCCTATTCCAATTTGTAGTGGGAACTCAATAAATATTAGATTACTCTGGAGAAATGTACAGATTTATCAGAATCATGGAAGGAAGCTGGATTCTTTGATTACCAACCTGAAATTACAAGTAGTCACATCTTTTTACATTGCATACGATAACAGTCTTACTTTGATTCTCAAGAAGTCTACACCAGTATGCATTGTTGACACAATGATTTACTGAAAACTGGGATTTAGGAAATTATAATGGCAATTTTCTCACCTTCTTTCATAATAATAGAACCCTGATTTTTAGCTGGGCTCATGGCCATGTTTCTTGGTTTTATTTGTAGCTAGATGTGGCCATGTCGCTAATTTCTGATCAATGGGAAATAGATGGACATATTTTGCAGGTTTAGTAACCTTCCTTAAAGAAAACTGGAACATACCTACCGTCCCTTTCCTCTTCATCCCTTTTTCCATTTCCTCTATTATGTTGCTGGGAACTTAGACAGGATGGCTTGAGCTCTAATCATCATCTTGAACCATGAATACAGAAGTCTCACTCTAGAGATGGTAGAGCAGTAGGTAAAGAGCCCATGTCTCTGAGGACTTTGTGAAGCAGAGTTGCTATTTCAGTCCTGGACTGCCCACCTTCTACTTGGACATGAGAAAAAAAAAAACTATCTTGTTTAAGCTACTGTAACTGGGGTCTTTGTTACTTGCAGGCCAATGTTAATCCTAACTGATAGCTTCATCACAGAGGCACTCAGCTAACAGCAGAAGATAGAGTAGGGATTGCTATGCGCCAGCAGCTTCCCATATCATGGAGGCTTTTGTCCTTTTTTATTTTTAAAGGATGCCTCCTGCTCTACATTCCTTGTTGTGTCTTCATAGACTCCCCCCGAGAAGAGCCTAAAGCCCTCAAGTCAATTGCCATCTATTGCCAATAAAGTCAATAATATTTGTTGAAGTTTTATGTTTTTCTCCATTCCTTTTCTTTTTCTCAGTCACTGCTACTTTTATTTGCACATGCTCTATGATTTGCTTTGTCAAACTCTTCTCTCTCTGCTTTTTCGAAGCCCTCGTTATGGCCCACATGTTGAAAGATCATGTAATGCAATTCTCTGCTACTCACGGTTACTTGCCCCCTGTTCTTAATGATATAAGGCTGATAGATCAGAAGAACAGACACAAGAGCAAAGGGAAAATGAAAAGAAATGCTCTT
The DNA here is from genome assembly GCF_000956105.1 of Propithecus coquereli. Lineage (NCBI taxonomy): Eukaryota > Metazoa > Chordata > Mammalia > Primates > Indriidae > Propithecus > Propithecus coquereli. The sequence goes on along the minus strand of NW_012155284.1, from coordinate 11,833,008 downwards.
AGAAACCCAGTGGGAAAGTTTGTCTAACTCTGCCTGGAGTATCTCTGTGTTACAGCTCTTCTTTCTCTCATTTTTGATAAGAATATAAATCCACTGACCAGGAACCCTCCTCTCATTTCCCCCATGCTGCCAACACCTCATGAATGTTTAGCAAGCAATTAAATAGTCACAACAAAAGGAGGGAAACCCAAATTCTAAAACCCTAATCTTCATTTGTGATATTTCATAATTCCTCTAAAAACTACTCCTTAATTCATTTGACAAGGGCTGAAGGAAGCTTGTTACTGCAGCAGGAGGTGGCCCAGAGGGAAGGCTAGAGACATGTGCGAATGATGGTGTAGGATGCATTGCACACCCTTGGGGCCACCAGGACTACCACCTTGGACTCACACACGATCCACTTTCTACCGAGGCCCAAACACGACACAAACCTCACCCAGTACCTCTGTTTGGCCTCCCTGCCTCTGTGAGTCCCATGACAGTATGTACGGCTGCACCCACAGACTGGGACAGCAAGGAGAAGAGAGATTCCCTGGAATTCTGCCCAAAGAGAATACGGCTTCTAAAAGACAGGCTTGAGAACAACAGAGAGAGAGAGAGAGAGAGAGAGATTCAGACTTTCTAAAGCCAACTCTTCAGGCAATGGACAGGGAGAGGAGGCGCTCCCCCAGAACTATACCATTTCCAAGTTTGGTTTAGTAGTTTCCACAGCCACATGGCATAGCCAGGGGGTGCACAGCAGTGTCTATTCCCTGAGGCCACATCTGCTGTCATGAACCCCACCAACTTTCCTCACTGAGAAAGTGGTAGAGTGAAGTGAGCCCATGGGCTGCCTGCTCTCCCTGGTCCTACCGCCAATCTGCCTAACCACAGGTGGCCTTCGGGGGACTGTTGCAGGACCCCGAGTCCAGCAAACATATTTTCTCTGTGCCATCAAGACTTTTCTAGAAGATGAGCCAAATAAACCCTTGAGGAAATCTGCCAGCCAGCTAATAGTCTTTGACTGAGAGAAATATTCGACTAGAATAAACGAACTACTACTAACAAAAAATTACATGATGGAAACTGAAGCAATATGAACTAGCAATAATCAAATAATAATAATAGCTAACATTTAGTGAACACTAACTGGGTCAAACATTCTGTTACATACTTTATATTTTTAGATAACAGTCCTTTATCAGATATATCTTTTGCAAATATTTTCTCCCAGTTTGTGGCTTGTCTTCTCATTCTCTTGTTTTTGTAGAGATCTTTTAATTTTGATGAAGTTTAGCCTATTAATTATTTCTTTCATGGGTCATGCTTTTAGTACTGTATATAAAAAGTCATTGCCAAACCCAGGTTGTCTAGATTTTCTCCTATATTATCTTCTAAGGTTTTTATAGGATGTAAGGTCTCTGTCTAGATTCTTTTTCTTTTTCATTTTTTTTTTGCACAAGACTGTCCAGTTATTCCAGCATCATCTGTTAAATATCTTTCTCTTCCATTGTACTGCTTTTTCTCCTTTGTCTAAGATCAGTTGACTATATTTATATGGGTCTATTTCTGGGCTCTCTATTATGTTTCATTGATCTATTTGTTCTTTCACCAATACTATTTTGTTTTGATTACTGTAGCTTTATAGTAAGGCTTGAAATTGGGTAGTATCAGTCCTCTGATTTCATTCTTCTCCTTCAATATTATGTTGGCTATGCTGAGTCTTTTCTCCATATAAACTTTAGAATCAGTTTGCAAATATACAGAAAATGAACAATTTGCGGGGATTTTGATTCAAGTCATACTGAATCTATAGATCAAGTTGTGAAGAACTGACATCTCAACAATATTGAGTCTTCCTATACATGAACACTGAACACTGGATATTTCTCCATTTATTTAGTTGTTGTTGATTTCTTTCATCAGATTTTTGTAGTTTTCCTCATATAGATCTTGTACAGTGAAATGTCTGCTGATTTTCAAACACTGTTTTCATGTTGAATTTACAGCTATCAGCTTGTGCAAACATAAGATAACAGGAATGGAAGTCACAAATGAACCACACCTCACAAAATTTATACTAAATTTAACATTTTATAATTTAATTCCCCATAAATATGCACACATTCATTTTTACAGCATTAAGTTTGTTAAATTTATACCTATTTTAGGTGTTGCTGATGTAAATGGTATCATGTTGTCAATTTCCAATTTCACTTATTCCTTGTTGATATATGAGAAAGTGATTGACTTTTGTATATTAATCTTATATCCTGTAACCTTGCTAAATCACTTATTATTAATAGTTCCAGGAGGGGTTTTTTTGTGTGTGTGTGGATTATTTTAGATTTTCTACATAGACAATCATGTCATCTGAGAAAAAAAATAGTTTTGTATCTTCCTTCCCTATCCCTACACATTTTGTTTCCTTTTCTTGTCTTATTGCATTAGCTAGGATTTTCAGTATGCTGTTGAAAAGGAATGGTGAGAGGAATCTCCTTCTGTCTACTCCTGATCTTAGTGGGAGACCTCATGCCATATGTTTCACATGCATATCTCAGGGTATTCTTACAAAGACCCTGTGAGATAAGAACTATTGTAATTCTTATTGTTCATATGAGGATACTGAAACCCAGAGAGGTCATGCCCAACATTGCATGGCTTTCAGTGGTGGAGATGAAATTCTGCCTGCAGATCCTGGCTTCCTGTTCACAGGTTCCAAAGATCACGACCTAATGTCTTTGGGGACTGTTATTTATCCTATTACAAGGACATAAGCCAGATCAAGGGGCCTACAGGGGAATAGTGTCCTGGCCAGGTCTCTAGAAACTTGTGGTATCATTCTAGGGAGAGGGAGTACTGCTGAACAATGGCTCAAATTAGAGTGTAAAACTGCTATTTAAGTACAATTTATTAAGGTCATTTATAATAATGATTTGCTCATCATTCAGCTACTTTGCATCATGTAGTCATGATTTATTTTTTGCCTGGAGCAAATTATTTGCCTGTAACATAATTTCAATTTAATTAATGTTGTAACAGTGAATGTGGGCATATTTATGGGGAATTAAGTTATAAAATGTTAAATTTAGTATACGTTTTCTGAGGTGTGGTTCATTCATGACTTCCATTCCTATCATCTATGTTTGCACAGCTGGTAACTGTAAATTTAGCATGAAAACAGCATTTGAAAATCAGCAGACATTTCACTGAGCTTGGGAGTGAATTCGTCATTGCTGAATTCTGAAATGATATATACTCTTAGCACGTTGACTTCGGTGGAGGTGGTGCAATAATGGCTATGATATCACTCACATAGGTGTCTGATGTTGGCCCGGTCTGTTATAGTATGAGATATTTGAACCATGTCCAGAAATGTTTTTCTAGTCTAGCCACAGATAGGAACACTGAACCATATCACTTGCTTAAGAAATGGGTATAGTCCTGGCATTAGAGAAGGGCCCTCTGAGAGCTTATGGTTCAGCTATAGCTGTGGTTAACCTCAAGCCCAGAGATCTAGGGGGATGGGAAGGCAAACGATATTGCAGAAAGCATCAGATCAAACCCTCTTTCTAACTACCATTCTAGTGTCAAAGAAAGCTCCAGGTCCCTGCCCTCTCACCCCTTTTTAGCAGTTGGTGCCTGACACATTCTTTTCCAATGGCCCAGACAAGTGATCTCAGCTGTAAGAGTGGTCATGCATACTTGGAAAAACCTTACATGGGAAAGGCTGACTGATGCCTCCTCTTCGATTTCTGAGAGGCTCAGATTGGCTTGCAATGGAAAATCGATCTACAGCAGCTGCCCACAAGGTTACCAACAACAGCAACGACCTCTCGGCGAGCCCTTGCCAACCCCACAAAAAGTACATATTCTCCTTCACGAGGATCCACGAGGCCGCCATTCAATGGTGACAGAAATGGAAAATCGATTCCAGATTCATCTCTGCTGGGAATTAAGTATATTCCTTAGAAATAATGAGTTATGAGGTCATTGAGGGCTTGTTCTTTTCCTGCTTGCAGAGACATTTTAATTTTAGAAGAAAGAGTGACTAATGAACAGGACATTCTAATTCCAGTGATGTGCTTTTTCCCATTTTAATGTCAGCTGAACCACAAAAATGTTAATTTTTCTCTCTTCATTACTACTCAGGGTTCAGGAAGAACATTGTCGCCAAAGGGAAAAAAACTGGGTAACTCCTGATCCTTCCACCCAGCTTCCAAAAAACAAAATAAGGTGCAGCTCTGGTCTCAGGCAGTCTGTGTTTTCATTGTTCTTGGTGGAGCCATTCTACTCATCAGCAGGGTACTCATAAAATATTTCCCACACTTCTTCAATAGTAGTAGGATACAAGGAAGACAATGTCATTCAGAACTCAGGACTTTCAACAAGGTAGAGAGAGGCTTGAAATGCAAAAACAAGAAATTCCCTTAGCAAGCCTCCTAACAAGCAAACTCACACAGCTCATTTCCTTTCCCAAGTTTATAGGGAATGCCAGCTATGACTCTGATACTATTAAAACCCTGTTTACAGGTATTCTCATTTAATCCTTACAGCAGTGCTATGATGTCCCTTAATTAGTAAATTGCAGAAGTGGAATTAGAACCCAGGTAACATAGTCTGCATTCTTAAACCCTATGCTATAATTTAGTGGTTCTCAAACTTAAGCATGCATCAGAATCACTCGGAGGGCTTTTCAAAACCCATTGCTGGGCCCCATCCCAGAATTTCTGATTCAGTAGGTCAGGGGGTTCGCACTTTGAGAACCACTGCTGTAATGCCTCACTATGATCATCCACAATCACAGCCTACAAAGACCTTTCCAGGAAGAACTTCAAATACAGAACACCATGCTGGCCTCTGCCCCCTTCCCTGCTTCCTGAAAGAGAATATAAGAACAACAGCTGACATGCCCAAGGCCAGGTAGAGAAATACAAAAAAGTAGGGAGTTAGAGGCACCTATTTCTCCTGTAATGATTTCTCAGTTCAAATAAAACTCTCTGTGGTGGCCGAGGACACCCACAATACACATCTTTAGGATTGTGGGCTACCCACCTTGAAGTGAAGGCCGCTTTCACATGGGCAGAAGTTGATCCTACTGCGATGACTCTCTCCCCCAGCACAGTTCTAGGGTTAGTTACCATAATTTAGAATACTTTGCATTTCTGTGTCTCCTGAGAAACCCTGACCCTACCACTTTGACTCTACAGTGAATTTAGCCACCAAAACACCTACAACCTCATTGCCACTTTCTCTGTTAGAGTTTATTGTTCTCTGTGAGGATGTGTCTCTGTCTCATTCTCTCATGTTTAGCTCACAATTTTCTCATGGATTAGCTAACAACTGATTGATATAATAGTGAATTTGATGAAGTGCAATAAAATGAAATACAACCACGCATCACTTAACCGGGGGATATATTCTGAGAAATGTGTCATTAGGTGATTTTCTCATTGTGAGAATATCATGGAGTGTACTTACACAAACCTAAATGGTAATGGTGTATGTAGCTTACTATACACCCAGGCTGTTGGTATGGTCTGTTGCTTCTAGACTACAAACCTGTACAGCGTGTTACTATACTGAACACTATAGGCAACTATAACACAATGGTGAGTATTAGTATATTTAAACATACCTAAATATATAAAAGGTAATACTTTGTGCTACAACATTACAATGGCTTTGATGTCCCTAGACAATAGCAGTTTTTCAGCCCCATTATAATCTTATGAGGCCACCTTGTATATACACAGTGCATGACTGTACCTGAAATAGACATAGCCAAGCACTTTGATCACACTGGGCAAGGATCTAACGTGACTTCTCTTTCCCACTCTTCTTCCACTAACAACATTCACGTCCTGGACTCTAGATGGCCGTTCCTCTCCTCTCTCTCATTCACCTGGGACAGTATGGACTTTCAGAGTGGGGTACGATTACACAATTACACCTAATGATGGAGCAGATTTTTGCGATTTGTCTGAATCTCTATAAAACAAGGGTTTTCATGCCTCCATAGCCCTCATGGAGCTCTTGTGGAAGTTCGGCATGACAAAAGCTACTTTACTTACAGACAAAGTTTTTTTTTTTAATATTTTAATACCAAAAAGTCGGAAGATAACAATAATGGGAGGTAAGCCCTCAAGTTCTACCTGTCTGTATCAACAACTTGTAGAAACTTATTGCCTTACTAGGAATTTATAAAATGGACAGGGTTTGCCTTAAATGGCAAAGAGAACCTAACATTTGCAGTTCAATATACGTACAATACACCAAGCACCGAGTTAGGCGTTCCAACTACACTATTCAACTTCATCATCATAATATTAACAGCACTGAGAGCTTGGCTTTATAACTCCCATTTCATAGTTGAGGAAGCTGGGGCTAAGAAGTTACGTCATCTGCCCCAGATCAAACTGAGCCAAGGCCGGAACCTAGACTTATCTTTCTTCTATATCATGTTGCCTTCTTGGAAAGGCATATGGTATGGCAAAGTGGACATAATAAAAAACTTACAAAGAAAAATCAAAAAAGGGTGTATGATGGAAAAATATCAAAGGCATTTACATGGATTATACAAGCAGGACATTTAAAAACCATTCACAACACGGATAATTTTTATTAATAATGAAGACAGATTTGAGAAGTAATGAGAGACACTAATAGATAATTTCAGGGTAGATTAGAGTAAAAACTGAGAGAAGGGTAGAAAAGGATAATGAGCAGCAACTGCTCATCCATGAAAACACTACAACAAAGAGTGTCGGGCACATGTGACCGAGATCATAGGAAACAGGGACATGAGCAAATACAACTAGAACAAAGCATTTCTTTAGTCTTGTTAAAAAGGAATAGGAAAAGGAAGTACAACTAAGCAAGAGATTATATAAATGATAAAAACCTTAGAAATGTGTGAAAGAATTAGAAAAATGAATTACCAAAAGTAGAGACAGGGAGAAAGAGGAAGAGGAGGAGGAGGAAAGAGAGGGGAGAGAAGGGGAAAAGAAGAGAGGGAAGAGGAGAGGAGGGGAGAGGAAAGCAGCAAGACACAGGAGGGGGGACAAGAATGTTTCAAATGTTTCCAGGGAACAGGAATGCAATTATTCCTATATCTGCAGAAACACCGATTTTAAGTTAATAAAGGAAAACACAAATATGAAATACCTATAAAAATTTAAATAAAACTACAGAGATGGGTTAAAGTGACAATACTGGTGAAGGGTTCATCGGAGAAAGGAGCTGTCTGAATTGAAAAGCGGGGCTCAACTCTTCCCTGCAACGTACCTGCAAGAACCCTGGTGGATTTGCTTGCCTCCCCTTCTTTGCTTTTCTCTGGCTCATTACTGAGGTGAAAGCCAGCAAAACGCTGTCACAATGCCCAGGCAATAAAGGGTTGGTTGGGAAGGCACACCTGCTACTCTTTCTTTTATTCTTGGGAGCAAACAATGCCAGTTAGGATTTATAGCATGTCTGAAAATGCCCCAAAATGTCACTCTCTACTGGGTAACTATGTGGAGAGCCCGGACTCAGAAACAAGTCCCTCACGGACCCTATTCCATGCAGCTGTTTTTATGGACTATAGGCTAGTAATTGAGGTTAATTGCCACTGAAAGACACACACCATATGATCTTTTTATGTCCATTTAGTGAGATGGTTCCAGCATAGAAAGGTTTTCCCAGGGGCACCACAGTGATTTGCTCTCACGGTTTATGTGCTCCTTACATTTATGGGTTATGCACAAGCTAATGGGGCTAATTGTTATTGCTCCAGTGGAATCCCCTTTAACATTTATCCCTGCCTCCTGCCTAAATGTCAAATCCATTGTCTTCTTGTGCTTTGGTTTGTCTACATTTTGTAATCCACACTTTTTTTAAAACTGCTGTTTAAAAAAAAAGAGTTACCACAAGTGGAGGTTGGCAGGCTTGACTGTTGCTCTCTGCTCAAGAGGGATTTTGTTTTTTGAGTCATAGAATAAAATGATTTAAGAAAAAGAATCCTCCGTGTTCAGACTGTGCCTTCTAGCTTCAAAGCCTTTTACAAGCTGCAATTCATTAAGTGCAATAGTCATTTGAGGCCAGTGGACCGACCTCTGCAAGGAGAGAGAGGCCAAGCCCTCCCACCCCACCCTCCTTCTCTTTGTGTTCCCAGCCACAGCGAGCAGGAGAGGGGTGGACTCACAGTGCCCCCCTCAACCCCAGGCGGACCACCCATGGCCCCCGGCCCTGGCTGCTTTTTTCTCTCCTCCTTGCCAGGGCTCCACGCTCCACTTAGCCATTGGTTACAGGCTCTTCTCTCCTCTGGGCTGTGTTTGTCTGCCTTTCACAAACAGACGAGCTGCCCACATTTTTATTTCCTTTAGATAAATGAAGAATTTCCTAGCCACAGGGCCAACCAAGCCTGACATATGCCCCATATGTCAGGGACAGATTCCTACCTGTTTGGCTTTTCAAGAGCCAAGAGATATAGTACCCCTTTGTCACCAAGAGCCAGAGCCAGGGTGCCCCCACAGCATGCAGGGTCCCTTATCCCAGCATGTGCCCTGGCCATCCCTGGTCAGGTAACCCCCTGGTAATTCCCCACATGCCACTGCCCAGTGGTGGCCTCTCCGAGAAGGGCTGGGTGTGGCTGACTATGGATCTGTGGTGTTGGGGTCACTGGAATGAGAGGTATGTTGTTCACTGAGTTCCCATGGGTCATTTCACCATTTGGAGTCCCTGTTTCTTTTGCCCTCTGTTCTACACGGACTGTACCCAGACCTTTTCTTAGAGAGAAGGAAAAAAATAATAAAGCACCCACAAAGCCCAAACATGGCATGTTAAATTTCATAAGGTCCAAAACAATAAATGTTGGCGTGGATGCGGAGAGGTAGGAACACTCATACACTGCTGGTGGGACTGCAAATTAGTGCAACCTCTGTGGAAAGCAATAAGAAGATACCTTAAAGAGATACAAGTAGAACTACCATTTGATCCAGCAATCCCATTACTGGGCATCTACCCAAAAGAGCAAAAGTCACTCTATGAAAAAGACACCTGCACTCGAATGTTCATAGCAGCACAATTCGCAATTGCAAAAATGTGGAAACAACCCAAGTGTCCATCAATACATGAGTGGATTAATAAACTGTGGTATATGTGTACTATGGTGGAGTACTATTCAGCTTTAAGAAACAATGGTGATATAGCACCTCTTGTATACTCCTGGATAGAGCTGGAACACATTCTACTAAGCGAGGTATCCCAAGAATGGAAAAACAAGCACCACATGTACTCACCATCAAATTGGTATTAGTTGATTAATATTTAAGTGCACATATAAGAATAACATCTATTAGATGTCGGTCAGGAGGGGTGGGGGGAGGAGGGGACGGGCATATGCACAAACAATGAGTGCGATGCGCACTTCCGGGGGAATGGACACACTTGAAGCTCGGACTTGGGGGGGAGGGAGGGCAAGGGCATCATACGTAACCTAATCATCTGTACTTCCATAATATGCTGAAATAAAAATAAAATAAAATAAAATAAATTTCATAAGGCAATTCTGAATTAATTCTTTCTTTTAAATTGCTTTGCTCTCCTCCAGTCTGTCCACTAGTCGAAGAAGAAACAAGCATAGTATCCCCTTAAAACACTAATTAATAATTCTGCTGGAAGAAGGCAGATTTGGCCCTACCTTTAGCAGCTGCTAATCGTTTTCCATGGTCTAAAAGCTCAGGAGTTTCATCCACAGAGCAACGTTATAAGCAAAAACTAGTGCCAGGATCTTCATGGGCCAGAGTGCATGTGGGTGAAAGATGTGGGGTCAGCCCCAGCCAGGCCTGGCCACCTTTCCCTTCCTACCTGTCTCCACCTCTCACCCCATCTCTCTGTCTTTTCTCCAGCTCTGCCTCCAAGGCACCTGTTTCCTCCAGTGCTCTCTCCTCTTCTCCAGAGATTTACATCCCGTCCCACATTCAAGGCCCAACACAATTCCTAGCAACTCCATGAAGGATTATCCATCGGCTCAAGCCCAGATGGATCTCTCTTTTCTTTGGATTCTTAAAACGTTTATACTCAGTGATATTCAAAATTATCATTTTAGACCTGGAAGGAACCTGAGACGCCAACCCTTCATTAACAGAATGGGAAATCGAGTCAGTGTGAGCTTAAGTGACATTCTCTGTGTCACACGGCTAGTTTGCAGAAGGGACAAGACAAGAATCCAAGTCTGCTGGCAATGACTTGCCTTTTTATTGCCTCCCAAAAGTGACTGACAGAGGCAGGGATGCCCATAGTTCACCAAAGGGCATCACTCATTGCACATTTAGTTTCCTGCCCACAAAGAGCAACAACAATAAAGGCAAAAGGGCCACTGCTTTCAGGAGAATTCATATTATTCCACTGTGGAACGAGAATCCTGCCTTCAACTGCACCCTTATGACACTGAATACTTCTTGCTCTGAGTGTTTCCAGGAAGTTCTGTTACAAGCCCCTGCTGCCCCCTGCTTCTCCTCAATTCTGCAATTCACTGTTCCAGTTGCTAGCTGGGCCCCTCTGGACACAGAACTCTAGGATATATTTACTAACACACTCAAAGTTAAATACTATGACTTTATAGTGAGCTAACTGGTACCAAGAACCATAAAGACAAACTGCATAACAGGATTTGATTGTAAGAAGGAGGTTCAGATGACTCAGAATATATTTATGTTAAACGAATATTTTTCCTTTTATATAATTTCAAACTTATAGAAAACCTTCAAAAGTACAAAGAACTTTTCTTCCTGAACATTTTGAGACTAAGTTGCTGACATCATATACCATGGCCCCCAAATACTTAAGTTTGTAATTCCTACAAAAAAAGGACATTTCCCTACATAACCATAATACCAACATCAACAGTCAGACATGCACATTGATGCATTACTACCATCTAATCCACACACCCCATTCAAGTTTTGCCAATTATCCCAAGGTGTTCTTTATGGTAAAAGGATCCAATTCAGGATCATGTGTTAGACTGAGTTGTCATGTCTTTTTATCCCCATTAAACTGACACAATTCATCAGTCTTGACCTTCATGACTTTAAGGCTTTTGATTTTAAGATTATAAGCCAATTACTTTGTAGACTGTCCCTCAATGTGGATTCATCTGGTTTTTCCTCAGAGTTATATCAGATTATATATTTTGGCAGAAATACCATAGAATTGATGCTCTCATTGCATCCTATCAGATGGTACATCAGTTTGTCCCATCACTGGTGATATTTTTCTTAGATACAGGAGCTCATTAACAGAATAACACAGTACCAATATATAAAGCAAAAACCTAGTACATATGAAAGAATTCACAGAAGAACAATAATAGGTAAAAACTTTAACAAATTCTCTTCATTTTTGACAGTTCCAGGGGCCAAAAAGCAAATAAGGAGAAAGAGAATTAGATAAATATAATTTGTATGGCTTATTTTATACATTTTGACTTTTCAACCCCATGAACAGATAATTGACATGATCTAGATCACAAAGAAAACAGCAATAAGTTTTCCAAACAATATA
>NW_012155284.1:11802930-11821070 GCF_000956105.1 Propithecus coquereli | reverse complement strand
TGGGGGAATGGTTTGGGGATGATTCAAGTGCATTAAATTTATCGTGCACTTTATTTCTATTGTCATTACATTGTAATATATAATGAAATAATTATACAACTCACCATACTGCAGAATCAGTGGGAGCCCTGAGCTTGTTTTCCTGCAACTAGATGGCCCCATCTGGGGGTAATGGGAGACAGGGTCACCCGAAGTGTGTTGCTTATGTCCAGTCTACTCTGTAATCTCATTTTGGTGGCTGTCACTGCAGAAAACCCTGCTTCACAAAGATAGGATGTTGGAAATGGGAGCAGACTTTTCTGTGCTTTTGTGGCAATCTCAGGATATTCCACCTTGACTTTAATCCAGAATTTATGGAGATTTGAAGTTGTCTCAAACATACTTTTAAGGCCACCGTCATTTGGATCTCAAGCAATTGATCCTCTTATATCACAAAGTCCATTCACCTGGCTTATTCACGAATTGGTTGCAGATCCATTCCTTCACAGTTTGGGGGTCTTTTGTGGTTGGGAAGTAATGCTCAAACTCTTTTGAAAACTGAGATAGGTGATCATGCACCAGCTAGGAGAAAGAAGGTCCTGGCTCAGTGTCTTTCAAAATCTCTGCTAATGTTTGAAATATGTCAAAAATCCCAATGTTCACTCATTGCCCCCATAATTCCAGTTTGGTTTGAATGCAGCCACTTTATCTGCCGACCTGAACGCAGTTGTCATTCTCCCCTAAAGTCACAGATTGAGTTCATTGAGCAGGTCCAATATATCACACAAGTAAGCAAGTTTTGCAACCCATTCTGTGTCACCGAAATGTGCTGCCAGTGGTGACTTTTTCTAAAAAAAATCTCTAGAGCGGCTCTTGTAACTCAGATACTCTGACCAGTGATCTACCTTTAGAAAGCCATCTCACTTCTGCACATAAGAGATGTGTGTGCTCTGAGTTCATCTAGTCACAGAGCTGTGCAAACAGATGTGAGTTAAGGGCATGTGCTTTAATATGGTTGACAATTTTAATCACATCCTACGAAATGTTGTTTAGTTCAGGTGACATTTTTCGGCTAGCCAGTATTTCTCTATGGATGACACACTGCATAGACTCACATTCAGAAGTGACTTCCTTGATCCAAGTGGTAAAACCAGAAAGCCATCCAGTCATGGCAGCCATTTCATCCATGCATTCACTGACACAAGATGACCAGTTCAGTTTTCCTGATGCGTAATCACTGAAAGACTTGAACAGTTCTACAGCTGTGATGTTGGTTGGCAACGAAAGTGCACATAACATATCCTCATGCACATCCTCCTGAAAAAGATATCACATGAAAACAAGCATTGTTGCCTTGTTGTCAACATCAGAAGACTTGTCAAGCTGGATTGTGTACCACAGTGACTCATTAATCCTCTCTAACAATTGTTCCTCAATATCCTCTGCTATTTCATCAATTCATCTAGTTATGGTGATAGCCAAAAGCGGAACACGTGCCACCTTTTGAACTGCAGCCTCTCCTAAAAGTTCACAGCAAATGTCCTTAGCAGAAGCAGGATCAACTCTTCACCAATAGTAAAGGACTTCTTAGCTTTAGCAATGTGTTTAGCCACTAAGAATGATGCTCTCAGTGCAGACACATTTGATGAAGTGGTGGCCTTCAATAATTGCTTCTATTCTTTGTGTTCATGTTTTTTTCTTTTGAAAAACTCCAAAGTCTTGTCTTTTAATACAGGGTGCTTTGTCTCCATGTGGCAAAGCAGTTTTGAAGGTTTCATTCGATAGCTGGTCGCCACATATTATACAAAGCAGGCTTGGAGAATGTCAATCACCTGTTGCAATGAATCCATAATTTAAGTAATCCGTAATTTCATTTTGTTGGCAGTCTTAGAGTCTTCTATTGTCTTTTGAAATCAGTTCTCCAGCAACATTTGTTTTTTTACTCATTTTTGCTAGGGTTAGCTTGTGGGCTTACCAAAACCGTGACTAAGACAAGCACACGGTGTGGGAAAGAAGTGCGGTGGGAAATGGTAAATAAAATAATGGGCGGGCCACACGTGGACTAAAATAAGTGTCAGATTCTGACTTAAAGCCTGGTACCAGGTGCAGCTATGCAATTGAAGTACATCAACTCACTTGCCACTATAGAATCTGCCACCAGATGCAGCTTAATTGTCACTTGCCACTCACTGATAGGGTTTTGATATGAGTCTGCAAGCGATTGATTTATGATGGTCTCTGTGCAGTCAAACCTCTCTGCTAATGACAATCTGTGTTTGCAGCCACTCCCCAGCACTAGCATCACCAGCTCAGCTCCACCTCAGATCATCAGGCATTAGATTCTCATAAGGAGCCTGCAACCTTGAGCCCTCCATGTGCTGTTTACAGTAGGGTTTGCGCTCCTATGAGAATCTAATGTTGCCACTGATCTGACAGGAGGCAGAGCTCAGGCTATGATGCAAGCAATGGGGAGTGGTTGTAAATATAGATGAAGCTTCCCTGGCTCGCCACTCACCTGCTGTGTGGCCACACACCGGTACCAGTCCAAGGCACAGAGGTTGGAAACCACAGCATTAGAGGAGAAGCAAAAACTAATAAACTAAAATTGGAAAAAAAAAATGGACAAATACATATAAGGGTAGGATAAATATCTAATCACTAAAGTGGTGTGGTATTGCTTCAGAATTTTACAGATAGATCAAAGAAATTATGTGTCCAGAAAAGTGATCATGTATAAGTATTTCATATATCAACAATGTAGCATTTTATGTCAATGAAGGACGACTATTATTCAGTAAATGATACTAGGAAAATAGGTTAACCTCTGGGGGTGGGGGGACAAAGTTAGATTTCCTATTTTGTACCATGTACCCTCAAAGTACAAATGGATTAAAGAGTTAGTTATAAAATTAAAATATTATTTCAAAATATTAGGAAAAAAGATGAATATAACCTACAGTAGAAATAATCTTCCTAAATACCATTAAGTATAGACAATCTAAAGTAAAAAGATTAATACATTTGATTATATGGCATTTAAATAGTTATAAACCAAAATTAAAAGAAAAAGACAAATTAGAAAAATATTTTCATTACATAAAACAAAGAGAAGAGATTTCAATATACAAATAGCTTTTATAGAACCATTAAAAATAGGAAGACCTCATTTGTTGATGATATACATATTTAATCAATCAATAAATGAAAAAATACCAAATCACACTAATAAAAAAAAAGGATTCAAATTAAAATAATGGGATAGAACTTTGTGTTTCTTACTATGATAAAGATTAACAAAGATAGTCTATCGAGTGGGTTAGACTGCAAGGAGAAAGATACATTTCATATACTGCTGGTGGAATATAATTTAGAATAATCTTTCTGGAAGGAAATATAACAGTATGTATAAAAAATTTAATGTGCATATTCCACTCTAGAAATGTATTCTAAGGATATAATTATGAAGGTGAACAAAGACTTATGTGCAAAATGTATAATTAGGAAAAATTAGATACAACCTAAATGTCCAATAGAGTTTGATTGAGTAAATTATGGTACATGAAAAAGATGGAATAATATTCAGTGATTAAAATCATTTGGCAGAAAAATATATAATGTTAAGTGAAAAAGGCAGGATATAATACAACACAATTCCTCCTTCAGTTAAAAAATACATATACACATAAAATATATAAATAATTTCTATAGGTATGAGAAACAAAGACCAGAAGAATTTGCACTAAATATTACACATTAACCGCAGTTATCCCTGTATGATGATTTTTGTTTTTCCATTGGTGATTTTTGTATTTTCTACGTTTGCTATAGCAAGCATGGATGTTTTTATAAGTTGGGGGGGTAGGGATCCACTATGTCAAAAATTGATTTGCATCCTTTAATGACAGTTACTAATTTTTTTTTCAAAAGTTCAAAATCTGCTCACAAGCCAAAGCCAAGTCTACTCAGGCTTCCTTCTCCTCACCCCACCCCTACCATCCACCCCACCGTGCCCTGCGTGGTCAGAGTGTCCCTCTGTACACTTTGTATACAAACAGCTCTTCCTTTGAGCACTTTGCTGGATTACTGGAATAAGAAATTGTCTGGAAACCCTATCAGGACTTGGGGTTTGACAGCAGCTCCAGTCCTCCTCCCTAGACCCTTCAGGCAGCCTGCCCTCTGGCAGGGCTCTCACCCTGCACACTCTCCTGAGCCTCAGACAGCCTGAACACAGTGGAACTTTGTAGTTTCCATGAAATGGAGGCCAAGCTGAGAGCCCAGCATGGTTAGAATAAAGTGTCGGAGCCTCGGGGCAAAGGTCAGCCTGTGGTGATGGTTGTCATTATTTGTGTGTACAGGACTGATAACAAAGCCTCGTGGAATGGCAGTGACTAACAGCCTGGGATGACTTTTTTCACAACCAGACAAGAATCTCACTGCAATAACTGCAGTTAATTGTGTGGAACAGGCTAAGATGACATCACCATGGTTCCCCTATGCACATACCCTAGACCAGCCCAACTTCCCTGGACTTCTACAAGGAGAGAGGGAGAGGACACAGAGAGTAGGTGGAGTGGGTTCTAGGCCACAAAGCAGTGTGACTTTGAAAGCCTCTGTTGGCCTCTAAGTCCCTCTCCAACTGGCTTCTGTCAACTAAAATCATTTCTAGAAGCCTTAACACGGTCAGTCCGTAGCAGTCCATGGAGTAAATTTCTGCCTTCTCCTTGGAGGGCCTGCTAGAAACAGAATGGTGGGCAGGTTCATTCTGAGTATGGGGTAGCAATGATGAAGTGTTTTCCGAGTTAACAGATCTAGGAAGAGACACTGAGTGAACAAGCGGCCACCGCAGGGCTCTGGGTGCAGTAAGGAGGAGGGGAAAACAAAAAGAGGGAGGGTCAAAGACACAGTTTCCTCCATTTTTTGTCCTGTGCCAGACTTGGGCTTAGGGTTTCTGCCTGTTTTCTTCATCTGCCTTGGTGGTACGATATATGTGGCTTCTTGTTTGATGGCATGTGAGCCACATTCAGAACAGCAGTACTCAGCTGAGATCCACCAAATTCCTGTTCTGTACTCGGAGTAATAGTTGGTATAACTTGATATTTGGGAGGAAATTTAATATAAAATCCATATGGGTTAACATTCTGAAGAGTTGAGTCATTTTCACATGTTTAAATCTGAAGCTTTTCTTGAGTGGCAATGCACTCAACTCTGCCTTGTGTCTCCTTTGCTATTCATCAAAACTTACCTGTCAAATTTCCTAGCCCTACTGAAAGCCTTCTTCTTCAGGGAGTGGAGGATGGAGAGCGATTGACGTGACAGAGAAGCCAAAATCGTTGAACGTCACCCGGTGCCACTGTGTTAGCACACACCCATTGTATGTTCCTGATTCTAAAGGTCATATTACTACTACTTAACCTAGTGGATTGAGGAAGGGACTTGGACCATTGTGTTTGGCAAAGTAGAATTCACTTCTGTTACAGATAAAAAAGGCCCTCAAATTAATCAGAACACATCCCTACCATCTAAGAAGACTCAGGGATTCCCAGCTACTCTAGGCAAGGTACATAAGAAAATATGGCCACATCTTCTCAACAGAGCTCCACAAAAAGCCCTTTTATTCTGTACAGTGAGCTTCTCCTTTTATCTGTCTAGAAGAAGCTAAGAAAACCATGCTCCCTTTGAGGAAGTAATCTCAGTACTCATGTTTTACATATTAAATTTAGTAAAGGGGACTTCTCAGGAAATATCTCTTATCAATAGACTTCAGGAATATCCATAGGTCTTTGTTGTTCCTTTCATGTTATGTTAAATTAGAAATCATAAACCAAGCTTGCTATATTATTGTCATTTTAAATAGCAATTTTGTTGTTGATGATATATCCATTTGAAAAAGGATCACAGAGGCTGATTCTGTCTGTGTCTAGAGTAATGATGGATCCCTGACATATTATGAATTAGAATAAGAATTAAAAGAGTGAGAAGAAAGGAGAGATAGAAGCCAAAGACTCCTTTACCAAGGTAGCTTTGTTTTTGTTTTTTTTTCTAAGAAAACAAAGAGTTTTTTTTTTTTAAATCATGGTCTTTTGGAGACTTCTCCATTAAAAAAATAAATAGAGGTTCTTATTAAATTAATTCCAAGTTTACTTTCTTTGATGAGTTTGAGCAGGCAGGAGAGATAAATATTTTCCCTAACTGATCACCTGGCTCAGTTCTCCCATCCTCTGGCCTCTTTCCCTGAAAGCTCCCTTATTTAATTCAAGTCTTCCATTTTCTCTGGGTTTTCACTTGATATAGTGGGGCTTCACCACACGAAAGCCATTGTGGCCCCACCAACAGTGCTGGTTCTGGGTTCTCCTTTTAGGCAAATAATTTCTTAGATTTTACCTCATTTCTCCCATTGCTGTTTGTGGGAAGTTGTTTTTTTAAAAAAAAAAAAAAATACAATTCAATGTCTTGTGCTCATTTTCACTGATTCTCTTTAGATAATCAGAGTATCAGAATAATCAAAATCAGTAGTAGCCACTGGCATAGGAATAAAGATGGAATCAAATTGAGAGAAATAACACTCTAAAATTTACGGTCAATTGATTTTTGACAACACCACCAAGGAAATCCAATGGGAGAAAGAATAGATTTTTTTAACAAATAATGCTGAGAAAATTGTATATTCACATGTGAAAAAGTATGCTCAGACCTCACACTATACAAAACAATTTACTTAAAGTGGATAAGAGCCCTAAATGTAAAAGCTAAGATATAAAACTTTTAGAATAAAAGAGGAGAAAATCTTCAAGAACTTGAGTTAAGGAAAGATTTCCTAAATATAACACCAAAGACATGATCCACAAAAAGAAAAGAACTAATAAATTGTTCTTCATCAAAATTCAAAACTTTGCACTTCAAAACACATCATTAAGAAAATGAAAAGGCAAGCCACAGATTGGAAGAAAATATTTGCAAATTACATATCTGATAAAGGACCTGTTCCCTGAATATATAAAATTTTTTTACAATTGAATAATAAGAGGACCCAATTAAAAATAGATCAAAGATACAAATAAACATTTTACCAAAGAAGATATATGAATGGCTAAAAAGCATACGAAAAGATGGTCCACATCATTATTCACTAAGGAAATGCAAATCAAAACCATAAGGAGATATTACATCATAGCCACTAGAATGGCTATAATCAAAAAGACAGACAATAGCAACTGTTGTTCAGGATACTGAGAGACAGGAACCTTCACACAGTGCTGCGAGGAATGTAAAGTGGTGTACATGCTTTAGAAAAAAGTTTGACAGTCTCTTAAATGTTAAACATAAATTTATCATCTGAGCAAAAAAAATGACAACATATGTCCGCCCAAAGATTTTCACACAAATGTTCATAGCAGCATTATTCCTAATAGACTAAAAGTAGACATAGTCCAAGTGTTCATAAACTGGTGAATAGATAAAATGTGGTATATAGATATAACAGAATACTCTTAGCAATAAAAATAAATGAATTAATGATCCATGCTACAACATTAATGAAATTCAAAAATGTTATTTTAAGTGAAAAAGGTATTAATAACACAAAAGATTACATATTGAATGATTCCATTTATATGAAATGTCCAGAAAAGGCAAATCTACAGAAACAGAAGTGGATCAGTGGTTGCCTAGGGCTGCAGGTATGAATAGGGATTAACTGTAAAAGGATAGTGTATGAGAGATCTTATTGGAGTGATGAAATATTTTAAAGCTGGGTTATTGTGATGTTGCACAACTCAATAAACTTAAGAAAAAAAATCACTGAATTGTACACTTAAAATGGGTGAATTTCATTATATAAATTATACCTCAATAAATTTGTCAAAAGTCAGTAGTAACCAAAGAAAACTTAATGATAGAAGATTATAAAGCTAAATTCTCAACCTCAACTTCAAAATGTTTTCTATTCTTTATTAACCCTAAGAGGGAAAAAAAGGAGAGTAGTTTTTTAACTGTAAAGAAAATAGTAAAGAATGTCTTTTCTGGAAGCATAAAATGCTCTATCATTTGAAAGCAAATAAGTTCAAACTAAGGTAATCATACCTATTAAATAAAAGGAAAGGCAGATTCCTTTGACACATTTTTTTTTATCAAAAGTATCCCATCTGAATAAAAATTATTCCTATCTCAGAAAGAACTGGTCCTGAATCAGATATTTTGAAATCAGATGTTGAGACAGTCATCCATGATATTTTCCCAAAAGATCTTTTCCAAGCGTAAGAAAAAGAAAGAAGGAAACAAAGGGAGAAAGGAGTGAGGGTGGGGAGAGGGGAAGGAGGAAGAAAGAAAGCAAAAAACTAGAAGAGAAGAAACAAAGCATTTGAGATTTGAAGACCCTCAAGCCAATCTCCAAGGTTGGAAAAATTTCACAAAGTTGGTGTACTGAATTGCCACAGCATGCAACTCTTAGGGCCAATTTTCAGGAAGAAGAACCCACTGCTACTTCCCTCCATTAGCACAGCTACTCCATCACACTATCCCTAAATAAATATGAAACACACGAGTTATACTTCAGGACTCTAAACAATAGCCAGCTGCCCCTAGTGTTGATTAATTCTAGGAGCCACCTAAGCGACCATGTGCCTTATCCCTTGAGAGTCAGGGAAGCAAGTAAATCACCAACCACCTATTTATGGAAGGTCCAGTCCTAATCAGACAGCAGCCTGTCCTTTGCCTTCTGAGCCTGACCCCATGCAGAGTATTCTTCACAAGGTGGTGTGATCTCTTTAATATTTCCTGTTTCCTTTTTTCCTTTAAGGTGAATGGTTGCTGATCATTAGACAGTCAAGTTCTTCTAAGGACGAAATGTGAATTGTGAGATTCCAGAATATATGTCTGCAAAACCAAAATCTATAGCTGCTTCTGTCCAGGGTTAGCTCAGAAATGGTAAGTAAGGTATGTCTGTGTTTAACGGAGTGTCAACTTCTGTGACAGGATACTAATCAATGCTGCTTTCTATCGCATTTGGTTAAAAGAAGAATTCAAGCCAGGCAGGACTTGTAGAGGAATGATATTGGGGAGATGATTTGGGTTTAGTTCTCTTTTAAGAACTGAGATCTTTTCTTTGGTAGACTGAAGAAAGGGTGTGAGAAATGAACCTCCTGCTGACACACAAAAAAAGGGGTTCTGGTAACTGTTCATTTTACCCACAAAAGCTCTGAACGTCTATCAAACAAAAGGTGGCTTGTTCCTTTGCAGACTCAGTGATTCTATGGAATTGGCTGAGGTGGTTCCAAAGGTGTTTGGCCCTTGCAAATGTATGAGCTTGGAGAAGGGCTTGCCAAAACCTGTTAAGGTTTATAGAAATCAAGAAGCCATGGAATTGCAGCTCTGGTCGTATTTCTTAAGTTTGGTGTAAGTTCTGTGCTTGCAGTTGACTGGATTTTTTGTATTTTGATTTTCATTAACACAGAAGGCTTGCTGTTGGCAATAATGCCTTGGGACGTCCTTGGTGGAGCTTAACATTTCAGCACATTTTGCCTTGCCTAATGATGAGGTTGTGGTTTGCCAGGAAGGGACTTTGAATGCTTTCTTCCTAGAACTAGGTAGAACTATCCCCACGCAAACCTCAGCTAGTTCAAACAAAGCTTCTGTAATAGCAAAGGGAGAGAAAAGCTGCTATAAATACTTTTATAGGCTGCATAGGTGATTTACAACCCGCTTTATTAATCCTATAAAAAGGCACAGCCGAACGCCTTTAAGTTACATGCATACAGATGACTAATTAAATACACAGTTAAAAGTCTTGACCCAGCACAATTCTGACCATTAAAGAAATAAGTCTTGAATTCCCTTCTAGGCAAAAGTTTTCAGATGAATTTGTGAGTCAAGAGGTGGGAGCATTGTGGAGGCGGAAGGTAGACATGGATGATGGCGGCAGGCAGAGAGCAGAGGGGGATTAGAGTCTGCTGGCTCATGCTTCCCCACCCTCACTGCACATACTAACGACAATCCAGCAGCCACCTGAATGCTGCACATGCCAAAGGTGGCTTCCTCTGACAACGACAAGGCCGTGGTTAGCATAAGTGGGGATGAATTAAAGTGCCTTTGGCTAGAGAGGGAAGAATAGCCTTCAAGCTGCGAGGGTTCTTAACACCCTTGCTCACCATCCACCCCATGCCACCCCGGCCCCTGCCCTGGGTTTGCACTTTCAGAAACAGACTCGGGAAGGAGAGGTGATTTTTTTCAGTCACAGAACTAAGGGCAAAACCAGAACGAGGATCCAGAAGTGACCTTTAGAACATTAACCTTTCAGAGACACCATTCATTCCTCAGGCTGTGTTGCTAGGAGACACAACATATTTAGATGGGGGGGGAGGGAAGAGGGGATTAGTGGAAGGCAAGTCAGGTAGGATATGATTCCAAAACTCAAAATGTTTGCCAAACCATTTATCGGAAACATAAAAGGCCCTTTCAGTTTTCAGGTGCTTGGAAGGGTTTGGAAAGGAGGGAGTGGCCCTTCCCATCAGGGGACAAGCCCCAACAATCCTTCCACTAGCTCAGTGGCGTTTTCTCTGTTGGTTGGCCCCCTCACAAAGTCTGGCTCTCTACAAAACATTTTTAGAAGCTCCCAAATCATACTGTGAAAGTGTGGTGTGAGCACACTGGGTCAGGACGATCGGGTAGCATGCCTGGCAGGCTGCTTTAGACAGCCAATATTATTCCTTCTTCATTGAGTTCCTGAGGTGACCCGCAGTGTCAAGGTCACCTTCACACCTACAGGCTGCCCAAATAGAGATTGTTGCTGAGAATTTTTTTTTTTTCCACTTGAACAGCTCTGTCTGCTTTGCTTGGTTCCCTTATGAGTCTGGGGCCATTTCCTCAGCTCTAAAGTGGAAGGCGAGTTTTCTTCCCTCGTTACATGTGAAGCTCACAGTCTGGCTGTTGCCTCTGCTTAGAAAAACTGCAATCACTGTCTTTCATGGATTTTCCACCCCCGTCACCAGCTAATTCCAATTCGTTATTCTACTTTCAGCTCTGATGTCACTTCCAATCCAGGAAGTATTTCCAGATCCCAAGCATAGGTTCAGGGGCCTCTCGTCTGCTCCCACAGGAGGCTATGCACACCCTTGTCACAGAAAGCACTCATCACAATCTCCTGCAATTGTCTGGTTTCGGGTTGGTTTTTCCTGCCAGACCGTAGGCTCTATGAAAGCAGGAACCATGTTGTTTTATTCACCATTGTATCTCTGGCACCACCATGGCGTCTGACATATAGAGGGATGCCTACCCAATGCAAACACTTGTTTAATGCTCAGATATCTCCATCTCTCCATCACTTTCTATATCTGAAAACAATTTCATAGGATATAATTTTTTTTATTTAGAATTTAACAATTATTTCACTCTAGGCATAGAGACATGGAAGAAAATTACTGAATATTGGGATTAGATTAGCTTGCTAGGGCTGCCACAGACTAGGTGGCTTAAACAATTGTCTCACAGTTCTGGAGGTTAGAAGACCAAAATCAAAGCATCAGCAGGGTTGGTTCCTCCTGAAGGCTGTGAAGAAAGGGTCTGTTCCAGGCCTCTCTCCTTGTCTTGTAGATGGCTGTCCTCATGTTCACATGGAGTTCTCCCTGTATTCCTGTTTGTCTTCAGATTTCCCACTTTTTATGAGGACACTAGTCACATTGGATCAGTGCCTTCTCTAATGGCCCCATTTTAACTTTATTAGCTCTGCAAACACCTCATCTCCAAATA
Source organism: Propithecus coquereli (assembly GCF_000956105.1). Classification (NCBI taxonomy): domain Eukaryota; kingdom Metazoa; phylum Chordata; class Mammalia; order Primates; family Indriidae; genus Propithecus; species Propithecus coquereli. The sequence goes on along the minus strand of NW_012155284.1, from coordinate 11,809,352 downwards.
CAGTCACATTCTGAGGTACTGGGAGTTCAAACTTAAACATATGGGTCTGGGGGGACAAAATTCAACCCATAACAGGACTAATAGAAGTTATTGCAACTCCAGATGGCCACTTGAAAGGTTAAAAATCACAACAAAATAAAAATTTCTCACCTTTTTCTGGATATGATCACTTTTCATAGGGCTTGAAAAGCCAGGCTGGGTAGCATATTCTAGGATTATTATCTTCTCCAAATTCAAGGTTTAGGATTTTCAAGACCCTTCAGCAGAGTGTTCTATCAGAACACATGGTGTTCTAGAAACTCCCAATTTACAGACACCCCCCAATCACCTGCCATGGTAAGGAACTATACGCCCCTGCCCACCAGTCATTCCCGTGACCATGACAAGAAACAAAGGGAAACTGAGTTTCCCAAGTAAGTGATGGGAGTTTCCATTCCTTGCTCTAAACTCACACTATTATTCCTAGAATAACGGTGGAATTGGAATGTGAGCCGCACACTGGTGAGTAATCAGTTAAGATCACTTGGAGCTGAACTGTGCCTCTCTTTGCTGACTCAGTCTTTCTTCTCCACGTGCCTTTCCCCTCCCAGCATGGCCAGAAACAGGCAGACCTCAAAAGCAGCCTCTCACCTGCTTCCTTTGTTTCAATCTGCATTTGTTTAATTGCGAGTGATGTCGAGCATCTTTCTGCAAGTTTATAAAGCAGTTGTGTTTCCTCTTTTGAAAGTGCTCTTTATATATGAAGACAGGTTGCTCTTAACGTGGTCTATTATTTTTCAAGTTTCAATTTTGCTTATGAATTTTTCTCTGCCAAAATTTTAAATCGCTACATAGTCAAGTAATGAGTCTTTTCATTTTATCTTTTACTTTTCATCTTTTACTTTCCTTATGTGTTCTTCTCTCAGGAGCCTCACCGAATCCCTATTGGCATCTTTTGTCCTCTGCCTCCTACACCAAGATTTGTTTATGTATGATTTATTTAGAAGTCTTAAGGAACTGCACAGGCTCCTTAGCAATAGGTTTTATTTTCTCAGGGGGTGACTTTGCAATATCCTACATGAGACCCATTTCATACTATCAAATAATGCTTCTATCATAGTGTTTATCATATTTTATATGATTGTCTGGGTGAGTATCTGCATCTCCCACCAGACTGACCTGCAAGGAAGGTATGGATTGTGTCTTATTCTCTGCTGTAACCCTGGAGGCTAGCACAGTGATTGGCAAACAACTGGTGTTCAGTAAAAGTTCTCTTGAACACCATCCCTAGGGCCTCTCCTCTCCCTTGGTTGCCTTTATCTTTTCAGCGCCCATGTCCTGCATGCAAGTTCTCTCAGGTCATCAGAGCTCAGCATCTGATACATCATTGGCCCATTTTCACGTAGTGTGAAAGTGGTCAGGTGTGACCCCACTCCAAACTCATTTTTGTCATCAAAAAGGTGCTAAGAACTGAATTCTTTGGAGTTACTTAAATTCCATTTCTAATCCTATTCTGTCTCCTTATGAGGCTGAACAAGATTGAGTGATTTTTTCACCCAAAACCTTCACTGTTTCTTTAGTTAACCTTTGTCTTTCATTTCTTCTCAGAGTCACACAATCAGTAAAAGCCTCATCTTCATTGGCTTCCATTTTGCTGTTACTGTTCATAAAGGGGCAAAGTTTGATCTCTTTTGAAAAACCAATGTTATAAAAAAGATTTTAGACACCTTATCAAGTGGCCAATAAATGGAATAATAATGGAACCTTTTTTTTCATGGTACACATGTGGCAACCACTACTCTCGCCCACTTCTTTTTCCTCTCCACTTACCTCTGCTGAGAAAAGAGAAGAGAAATGCTTATTGAACTACTCTAAACCTAGGAATTTGAATTTGTCCAAGATAAAGAACCCTGCTCTGTATGTGTCAGTCCCACCTTGGCAATCTTGGGCTGTTACTCAGGCACTGGGCAGGCATATGAAAAGAGAGAATGGGAAGAATGAAGTGGGATGCATCTGTCAGATTCAGCACAAGTTTGCTGTTGGATTTGCTATGAAAGTGACTCATTTCATAAACAACACAGCCGCTGGAGGAGGCAGCCCTGTCAGATTTGATGGATGATTGTGTATCTCTGGATCTTCTGCAGTTGTTGGGCAGACAGGCTTCAGGGCCAAGCAACCATATCAAATCTATCTTGAGTCAATAAGAAATATGAGAGCTTTTCCTACCAATGGTAAAAATAAAGCAAAGTTCTCTGAATTCTGGGATTCTAGAAGCACTCTCCACACTGACCCAGCCTGCCTTTTGACCACAGCTTCACATCTGACCTGAGGGCCCTGCTTTACAAGGGGAATTCTGGGGAGTCATTCTCCCTTTCATAGAACAAGGTCAATCACCATTGGTCCCCAAACAGGGGAGGCTGGATGGGAGAATGAATAAGTGATGGTTGTTTTGGAAAAAGGATGGATTTCTGATAAATGTGAGTTTGAGAGTACAAATCAGTGGGTTGGATAACGGCCCTTCTACTTGCTTCACATGGCTTTATCCCCTTGCCCCATTTTTATCAGAAACCTTGCCAAGAGAACCGCTCCTGGAGGTCTAGAGCAAAGAAAGCCTAGAATGATCACCCATGGGCTGTCTGCAGATAAGAAGACACGGCCACTGGTGAGATTATCTCCACCTCTACCTCCCCTCAGGCTTAAGGGACACTAGGTTTTGCTCTGCTCTGACCTCCCAACTCCTGAATCCTGGTCAGGAAAAGCACTGATTTTGATAGAGGGAATGTGATTGGAAGAACTCTGGAAAAGTCTTGTCAGATACATCTATATACCCCTTCACCCTCTCATGGTCTCTGAAACCTCTGAAACTTCTCCCAGCTCAATTACCCTGAGGAAAGCACCCACCTCCAGAGCTCCCTGAGCCTTTTGCCATCTTCTGCTTCCATCCTTCCGTCCACCTTTCTGTCTTGTATTCTCTTTTGTGACAGGTCTGACTCTTATTAAGAAGATTTCAGCTAGGTTAGACCCTCCTGACGCAATTCTTGGCCCAGCAGGACTGACCTCAACTAGAAGCTTTATAGAGGTAGACTCTTGGGCTCTGCTGGAGACCTGCTGAACCAGAAGATGTATTTTAACAGGTGATTGATATGCATGTGAAAGTTTTAGAAGTCCAGAGTTAGATCTCTTTTCCCAGAGACCCCGTTGAAGAATGTTCATCCTCTGTCCCCTAAGCTTAAACCTCCCTCTGCCCCGAGGAGTTCTGGGCCCATCTGACCAGGCTGGCAGTGTGGGCAGCTGTCAGGCTCTAGATGATTTCTCTCAGCGATTCATATAGTCACTCACATCTCAACATAAGACACGACACATTGAAGGCATTTGTGAAAATGCAGTCATAAAGGGTAAACATTAAGCTATTATCCCCCATGCACTCCTTAATTCTAAATAGTTTATCACAGTGGCCAGGTATTTTTCACTGCCTCAAGGCTAGGTAAGCAGAAAAGGTAAGTGTTGACACAACTGTTGGAGTAGAAACCTGGAAAAAGAGTGCATAGCCCAATAGAGTGGCTCCTAACTGGGCCAATATCAGTGGGTGATCCTGCGTAGGCAGAAAATGATAGGAAGGAATGATTCAGCATGACAATGGAAATAAAAGGAGACTGGAACCAAATGGAATTAATACTCTCCAAAGCAGCCATGAGCAGAAAGCTGTCCCAGAAGAGCTGCCCATCAGTCCCAGTTAACTTTTCACTTCTACAGTTTAGGAATTCATTCATTCATACATCCACTCAACAAGCATTTTCAGAGTACCTGTTATAAGGCCTGGGGAAGTATGTGGGGCCGGGCATAGGTTGCCTCCGTAGAGGAACCTTCATGCTCCAGCCTTTCCAAATGCCTACCCGCTCTGGTCCTCCTCCCAGCCTGGCCTGTTCCTGCCCGCACACACAGCTCCTCAGAGCGCACTCCTTTCTGCTATGGTAGGGGGACATTTCCTGGGAGGTAAGCTGTTTGCTGTTGAGGAAAACTACAAGGCCTATTTCACATGGCTCCTAAATGAGTCCAGGACTAAAGAATCACAGAGTTAAGGCCTGTTAAAGTTCTCCACCTCTAGTTTCTAACACACCATGTCAAATCCCAGGACCCTCCTCTGGCTTTGGAGCTTAGAGTCACAAACTTCTCTTCCTTCTTTTCCCAGGCTTAAGCCCAGCTCTCTCTTGCAGCCTCACCTTCCCAGAGCATTAGAAATCTTTATTTCCTGTCTGGATTCCAGATCCTTTCCCATTCTTGGCCTCCTGTCAGAGCTGTTCTGTCGCCGTTGCTCGCTGGCTGATCTGGCCTGGGCCTCCTCACAGAAAGTTTCCAGAGGAACTTCTCCCAGCTCAATTACCCTGAGGAAAGCACCCACCTCCAGAGCTCCCTGAGCCCTTTGCCATCTTCTGCATCCATCCTCCCATCCACCTTTCTGTCTTGTATTCTCTTCTGTGACAGGTCTGACTCTTATTAAGAAGATTTCAGCTAGGTTAGACCCTCCTGACGCAATTCTTGGCCCAGCAGGACTGGCCTCAACTAGAAGCTTTATAGAGGTAGACTCTTGGGCCCTGCTGGAGACCTGCTGAACCAGAACATGTATTTTAACAGGTGATTGATATGCATGTGAAAGTTTTAGAAGTCCAGAGTTAGATCTCTTTTCCCAGAGACCCCATTGAAGAATGTTCATCCTCTGTCCCCTAAGCTTAAACCTCCCTCTGCCCTGAGGAGTTCTGGGCCCATCTGACCAGGCTGGCAGTGTGGGCAGCTGTCAGGCTCTAGATGATTTCTCTCAGCGATTCATATAGTCACTCACCTCTCAACATGTGAGAGGCAACCTTTATCTTGCCCTTAGAGGTACTTTCATAAAGACGTTTCAAAGTACCATTGAAACCATCAGTATATCTTATTTCACCTCTATTCCAGTTATAAGTAAGGGAGGAGGTATTTATTTATGTCCTTGGGCACTGACAGGGAAGAGACATACTAATACCCTCCTGCTTCACCAATGCTTTGGGGGCTGGCAAGATCCCTCAGCCTGGGCTTCTCCTAGACCAAGGATTTGTACCAACTGTTCTTTTAAAGAGACTTCACTTTTAAAAACCCAATATGGAATATTCTTTATAAAATCCCTTTTACAATGTTAATATGCCAGGGAGAAAGGACATCCTAAAGGCTTATTGTATATTTTTGAAAATTTTTCATTTTAAGAAAATTGTAGATTCCCATGCAGTGTAAGGAATAGTACAGGGAGATCCTCTATATCTGTCACCCAGTTTCCCCCAATGGTGACACCTTGCATAACTACAGTCCAATATCACAGCCAGGCTATTGACATTGATACACTACGTCAATCATATTCAGATTTCACCAGTTTTACATGTGTTCATTTATATATGTCTTTCTATGTGATTTTATTACATGTGTAGACCCATGTGACCACCACCACCATCACAATATAGAACAGTTTTATCACAAGGATACCTTGTGCCACCACCTATTTATAGCCACAGCCACTTTCTTCCCCACCCCCACCACTACCCCAAGCAATCTGCTCTCTGTCTCTAAAGTTTGTTATTTCAGGAATTTTGTTTCTGTGTATATATGTACAGTTGACCCTTGAACGACATGGGAGCTGGGGTGCTGACCCCCTGTGCAGTAGAACATCCACAAATAACTTTTGACATCCAAAAAACTTAACTACTAATAGCCTACTGTTGACCAAAGCTTTACCTATAACATAAACAGTTGATTAACACATATTTTGTATATGCGTTATATACTGTTTTCTAGTATAGAATACAGAGAAAAATGTGATTAAGAAAATCATATAGAAGAGAAAATACATTTACTATTCATTGAGAGGAAGGGGATCGTCATAAAGGTCTTCATCCTTGTCTTCATGTTGAGTAGGCTGAGGAGGAGGTGGAAGAGGAGGGGTGTATCTTACTATCTCAGGGGTGGCAGATGCATTAAACAATCCACGTGTAAGTGGATCTGCGTAGTTCAAACCAGTGTTGTTCAAGGGTCAACTGTACACATACATACACACACACACACACACACACACACACACACAGAGGTATAGCAGGTTTGGTTGCAGACCACCACAATAAAGCGAATATTGCAGTAAAGCAAGTCACAGGAACTTTTTGGTTTCCCAGTGACTATAAAAGTTACACTTACATATACTGTAGTCTATTAAGTGTGCAATAGCACTAAATCTAAAACAACAATGTGCACACCTTAATTTAAAAGTACTTTATTGCTAAAGAAATGTTTACAACCATCTGAACCATCAGCAAGTTGTAATCTTTTTGCTGGAGGGTCTTGCCTCAATGCTGATGGCTGCTGACTGATCAGGGTGGTGGTTGCTGAAGGTTGGGGTGGCTGTGGCAATTTCTTGAAATTAGACAGCAATA
>NW_012155284.1:11787038-11788395 GCF_000956105.1 Propithecus coquereli | reverse complement strand
TCTCTCTTTTCCTTGACTTCTATGACACTCTCTTTGCCTGTTTTCCCCCAATCTTCTTGCTTTCTGTTGCTGAGTCCTCTTTCTCTGTCCTAAATGTGGCTTTTTCTCTGCTTACTCTACACCTTCTCCCTCTCAGTGTTTCAGTGTTTCCCAATAGGGACATTATTGACATTATGAATGGGACAATTCCTTGTGTTAGATGGTCCCTTATATTTTAAAGCATGAACCACGCTTGGTCCTCACTCGCACATGCCAGCATGCCACCCCCAGTCATTGTCACTGGGGGGTATCACCAAAAGCATCCTTATATATTTCAAAATGCCCCTTGGTGAAAAATTCTGTGCCATTTTACCATACCCAGCTCAAATATCTCCCCATGCTTTAGTGCACTGTCAACTAGATATTTTCAGTTGGATGATGCAAAAAAAAATTCAAATTTCTATCTGAGGCAGACAGAAATCGCCTCCCTAAATCTGATTGTCCTCCTGAATGCCTATCTCTGTTGGTCAAGCATAATCATCAAAGCCAGAAATGTAGGTATCAACTTTCACTCCTCCCCATTCTTCAAATCCCACATCAACTAATCTCCAAATCTTTTCAGTTTTACCTCTTGAATACTTTTGTATCCATCACTTCTCCTCAATTACCATATAATAACTTTCTCTTTCCTAATCCACTAATTCTCACCATAGGATCATCAGCCTGCCAGTTGGCCATTAATGACCTCCCAATAAGCCACAAAATGATCAAATAAGTTTAGCAGGAACTGTTGGATACTTCTAGACTCATATTCTTCTCTTATTGTGTAAAAATATCAGTCTAATTAGAGTCTTTATTCTTTAAATTCCTTTATTACTAGACAGTGAAATTTCTGGGGTAGCTGTGTTGAGATATCTTTTGTCCCATATACATGAGCTAGGGTCAGAAAAGTTCGTGCACCACTCTCCCAGACAATAAGCTCCTAAATGTGCTAAGTCTAATCTCATTTTTCTCCCCTTGTCTTCTCCTCACCAAGTTCATTCTCCTCTGTATTCTCAGAATTATCTTTCTAAAATATTTATTTGGCATTGTTACTCCTCTGTTTACGTTTGTTCAATGGCTTTTTATCACCTAAGACACACATCTCAGACTATCATATGTGAAATTTCAGAGTGTGGCCCCTTTCTATCTCCCCAACCTCTCTATTCCTTAGTCCCCAAACCTCACACAAAGCTCTACCAACACCAAACTCTTATAGTTTCCCAGCTATGCCTTGCAGCTCTGTATTGCACTGCTTTTGCACATGTGGCTCTCTTGGCCTAGAATTAACCTCCATTGATTTGACTTGATTTGTATTTTAAAGGTTATGATTCTGGTA
>NW_012155284.1:11784601-11786988 GCF_000956105.1 Propithecus coquereli | reverse complement strand
TGATTACAATCTGCTCATCTTCCCCAGATGCCACGCCAAGCCCCAGCGGTGCAGTCAGGTCTGCAACCACTGCTTATGACTCAGCACCTTGGACAGAAGAGCTGGGCCTCTGGTCCCAGGTGCCCAGGCCAGCGCTAGCCACTCATTCTTTCCAGGCCCAAGGTACAATTCTGTCTCCATTCCTATTTTACGAGGAGCAAAACAGAACTATGGGAAGTACGGATAGTTCAGGCCGGAATTAGACAAGATTGGGACAGGAACCTGCTGACAGGGATGTCCAAGCCGGAGAGGGACACAGTCTTAGCCCTGGGGACTTTACCATTTGGGCCAGGCCTTTCCTCAGTTCTGAGCATCATAATTGTAAGCGTAACAATGGTAGTTATCATTTATTGAGTATTTGATATGGGCCAGGGACTTTAAAATACGCTTTCCATGTATTAGCTCACTAAATCCTCATAGCTACTCTACAAGGATATTCCTATTCTTTTCTCCATTTTACAAGTGAGGAATCTGAGGCCTGAGATCACATAGTGATTTAAATCCAGATAGACACTTCAGAGCCCACACATTTAACCCCATCAATTTATTCCCTACAAAATGAGTGGAACTCTCCAGCCCAAAATTCTAAAAACATTAAGGAAGTTCACAGGTCCTGTGTTCCGTGCCTACTAATTCATCCCCAAATTATTTTCATGCCAGGAAGGAGAGCCCATGTGGGGGTGGAGGAGCATGTTGCAAGCAACAGCTTGTGCAGCCTGTTCATAAATTTTTGGTTCTTGTCTTAAGAGTCTGTGTGACAGTGCCTGGTTCATACAAGCCAATGTATTCTGGCAATTAACAAATTCTGTGATAAAAGAAGACAACCAAAAAGTTGCTGCCCAAAGAAAAATATTCAAAGAGATATGGTATGCAGTAAGCTTCAGGCAAGGGATGAAGACAAGCATGTCTCTCGACCACCTGCTCAAGACCCAACAGCATACCACAAACTAGCAAGGACACAGTGCAGCCTCATGGAATACCACGGCCCCAAATGCATATTTGTCTCATACCATTCACTCTGGCAACATGCATTCCACATGCCCCAGAATTCTGCAGCTCGTGCTGTTTTGCCTTCTGATGAGACAGTCTGCTGACAGTAAACACTTCTTGCTAGAGGACCTCTGCTCCCAAGCTGAATGTTATTTGACCTATGTGTTAAATTCTTTCCCTTCCTCACTGTTAAGCCACAGCTCCATACTCTTCACACACCCCAGCTTGCATAGCCTGCTAAATATTCTGTCTTGTCCCAAAGAATATTACCTTCTAGATGATTCCCTCTCTCCTTAACCCAGGCTTGTCATGGGACCTCCTGACACTTAGGGCTGCCAAGAACAACTTGCAATTCTTGCAATAAATATATTCCATGCTTTTCCTGGCCTTCCCTGACACTCGGGGAGCCCCACCTTTCGTGGGCAGATCCCATTGCTACTCATTCTACCCGCTATTTTTTAATTCCCTCATTGGGTGGTGCCACTCAAGCTTGCAAGCTGCTCTTTTCACTGGGGCAAGATATTTGGGCTTGACAGTGTTATCTACTCTATATGGTTTAGAACAGAAAGTTAGGATTTAAGAATCCGAAAGTTGTGGCTTTCAGTCCTAGCATTCCAGGTACCAGTAATGTTCAAAATCACTGTGTTACCAACAATCCATTGGGCCATAAAAATCCCTGGCCCTATCTTTATTATTAGGAACATCCCTCAATGTCGGCTTTACCTCTCAATGCCTTATTTCACTGCCCCCAAACAATAAATGTCTTCTTTTTATTTAATGATTCTTCCTTTTCTTTACTTTCTTCTTTCATCTCTTTTTACATGTGCTGTTCTGTATGTTTCACGTATCTTTACAGTCTGCTTTTAATCCTTTCTGATTATAAATGGTGGAAGGAAGAAAGGAAAGAAGAAAGGAAAAAAGGAAAGAAGAACAGAAGGAGGAAAGGAAGGAAGGGAGGGAGGGAGGGAAAGAGGGAAATGCAAACAAAATTAAGACATTTTAGACAGAACTCTGTCCATGTCAAATAAGCTCAGAATGCCTTAACAAATTTACCTTTTTCATCTAAGTGAAGCAAGGGGTGACCAAAGGGAAGGAAGCATCTGATAGTCACAGGCAAGGAACTGAATAGCTCAGATTTCTCGCATTTTGTGCACACCTCCATAGGTGAGTTAAACTTCCTTATTCTTTCTCCATTTGCAAAATAAAGTGGGAATTATGAAACTAGACCACAATAACTAAAATAGGACAGTCTCTTATAAAATACTGCTATCACAAATAAAAAGTAACATTATTAGGGTAAATTATAATAAAGACTCTGTTCCAAGCAGTATGTTAATTACAGAAACAAAAGAATCATT
>NW_012155284.1:11780514-11782051 GCF_000956105.1 Propithecus coquereli | reverse complement strand
CACCATCAAATTGGTATTAACTGATCAACACCTAAGTGCACATATAGGAATAACATTTATTGGATGTCGGGCAGGGGGAAGAGGGGAAGAGGGAGGAGGGGATGGGTATATGCATACGCAAAGAGTGCGATGTGCACCATCCAGGGGATGGACACGCTTGAAGCTCGGACTTGGGGTGGGGGGCGCGGGAGTAAGGGCAACATACATAACCTAAACATCTGTATCCCCACAATATGCTGAAATAAAAAAAAAAAAAGATACAAACTCAAAGTGCTTTTTCCTGTTCTCTCACTCAACACAACAACATTTAATACAGACAGACTTCTGTGACCAAATGTGAGGGGGAGGGTTTTCTCCCTACCACCAAGTGAGCAATAAATTCTATAGCAAACACCAGCAGAGTATCCTCCAATTCAATTCTGAAACCATCTACCTGAGATAGCATCAGATCCCACAGGTGGAGTGCTCAGTCCCACTAGACTGCCCCCCACCACTTCAGGTGCCAATTGAAAGCCTCAGGTTGTTTCATCTGTACTTTGGCAATAAGTTGGGGTTCCCACAACCTCCTTCTGGGTTCAATTAATTTGCTACAGTGGGTGACAGAACTCAGGGAAACACTTACTTGTGTTTATTGGTTTATTATAAAGGATATTACAAAGGACATAGACGAAGAGATGCATAGGGGGAGGTATATGGGAAGGGGCATCAAGCTTTCATGCTCCACCCCCAGGTTGCAACCCTCCAGGAACTTCCAGGTGTTCAGCTGTCTGGAAGCTCTCCAAATCCAGTCCTTCTAGTCTTTTATGGAGGCTTCATTCTGTAGGTAAGACTGATTAAACCATTGGCCACTGGTGATCAATTTAATCTCAGCCCCCTCCCTCCCGGGAGATTAAGGGGTAAGACTGAAAGTCCCAACCCTCTAATCCTGCCTTGGTCTTTCCTGCAACCAGCCCCATCCTGAAGTTGCCCAGGGGCTGCCTGCCATATGTCAATTGTTAGTATACAAAAAGAGACCACTTTGTAGATTGTAAGGATTTTACAGAAGTTGTATGTCAGGAAACAGGGATGGAGACCAAATATATATTTCACAATATCTCACCTACCAAAACCTTTGTACTACTTGACTGGTAGGAAAACTGAACCATGGAGTCAGCCTTAGTCTGTTCAGGCTGCTATAACAAAATATCATAAACTGGGTAGCTTATAAACAACAGAAATGTATTCCTCACAGTTCTGGAGGCTGGGAAGTCCAAGATCAAGGTGCTGGCAGATTCAGTGTCTGGTGAGGGCCTGCTTCCAAGACAGCCATCTTTTCACTGTAACTTCATATGGTGGAAGAAACAAGCAATCTCTTGGAGCCTCTTTATTGAGGGCACTAATCCTAGTCATAAGAGCTCTACCCTCATGACCTAATTACCTCCCAAAGGCCCCACCTCCTAATAATAATTACATTAGGATTTCAACATATGAGTTTGGGGGGAAGGGTATAAACATTTAGTCCATAGCAATCATCTAGCATCTTCTCAGTATTATACCT
>NW_012155284.1:11773085-11779199 GCF_000956105.1 Propithecus coquereli | reverse complement strand
TTTTAAAATCAAAAGGAGAAGGACTTTTGCTTCCTCCTATGAAGGAGTAGTAACTATATGGTATTTGCACCCCACCCCCATAACGCATAAACAACTAGAAAATTGGATAAAATATGTAAAATGTCTGTCTTCCGGCATTAGACAAGAGGCAGTGCAGATCTAGGATCCCTGAGAGCATGACTTGCAGCCTGGAAGCAATTTCCTAACCTCAGGACAGGAAGAAGGGGGGACATGGAGACCTTGGCAGCCTCTCTATAAATGGAGGAGAGATAGGAGCTCAGAAAGGCTAAGGCAGCTGTAAATTACAGGGCAGCATTCCAGAGAGGGAGGAGCTACACAAAGGAAGAACTCCAGAAATCTGCATGGGAGTCCCACTGAGTCTTTCTTTGGCTGAATCCAAAACTGCACATGTGTAAGTGAACTCCACAAATCCAGGCAAAGAACAACTGCAGGAGCTTTCTATCTGAATAATTCTCTGAGTATATACAAGGCTGAAAGACATTCAAGTCATTATCCCTTGTAGTGGAAAGACTTATTTGAATACCTAGACATTCAGTAAAGACTATAGAAAAGCCAAGAGTTAGGAGTAGGAATAAACTAGCCCTATAATAAGGCTACCCTAGACCTATGCTAATAAGGCTCAACAAGCCTCAAAGGGATCAAACTGATGTGCAGCTACAATGTTAATAACTGCCTGCCCAAACATCAGCACTCTAGAGGAAGACAACAAAATATGAACCTCAATATTATAACATTCCTAATAGCCAACATTCAATAAAAATTTCTACATACGCCAAGAAGTAGCAAAATGTGACCCTTAATGATGAGAAAAATCAGTGACTAGAAATAGACACAGAAGTGGCTGAGATGTAGAATTAGCAGAAAAGGACTTTAAAAGAGCTATTATGAAAGCTCAATGATTTAAGGGAGAGCAGGGACATAAATAAAGAAGTTGAAAATATGAAAAAGAGCCACATAAATATTCTAGAGCCAAAAACAACATATCAGAAGTGAAAAAAAAATCACTTAATGGACTTAACTGCAGATTAGATATTGAAGAAGAAAAGGTCAGTAAACTTGAAGACATAGTAATAGAAACTATCCTAAATCAAGCACGAAGAACAAAGAGACTGAAAAGAAATGAATGGAACCTCAGTAACATGTCAGACAAGCAAACTAACATATATGTAATTGGAGTCTCAGAGTGAGAGATAAAAGAGGAAAAGACAAAAAAAAATATTTAAGGAAATAATGGTTGAAAATATCCCAAAATCAAAAATGATAAACCTGCACTTTCAAAAAGCATGACAAATTTCCACAGGATAAACACAAAAAAATAGCACACCAAGTATGGTAACCATTCTCCAAGATGACTCCAAGTGATCCTCCTCTGCTGGTGTTCATGCCCTGTGTATTTCTCTCCCATACAAAGAGGGATCAACTGGATATTGGGGGGCACCGGCATGTGACTTCTGAGTCTAGACTGTAAGAGGCACTGTACCTTCTGCCTTGTTCTCTTCTGAATCACTTGCTCTGAGGGAAGTCGGTTACCATGTCATGAAGAGACTCAAGCAGCTCTGTGAAGAGGCCCATATGGAAAGAAACTGAGGCCTCCTATTCAGCATGAACTTGCCAGCCACATGAGTGAGCTATCATGGAAGCAGAGCCTCCAGCCCCAGTGGAGCCTTCAGATGACTGTGGGCCCACCAAAATCTTGACTGAAACCTCATGGGAGACCCACGGCAGAACCACCTAGGTAAGCTGCACCTGAACTTCCAACCCACAGAAATGGTAAGAGATAAATATTCAGTGTTGTTTTAAGCCACTTGATTTTGGGGCATAATATTTTACATAGCAGTAATTAATTGTGGTTCTACTAGCTAGCTGAAAAAAATTGGGAAATAAAATCTAAAAAAAAAAAAAACCACCTTCACTATAGAAATGAAACAGCATCCTTGAAAACTACAGAGCATTGCTAAGAGAAATTAAAGTAGACCTAAATACATGGAAATATCTACCATGTTCATAGGTTAGAAGACACAACATTGCTAAAACATTACTCATTATTAAATTAATCTATAGGTTTCAGAAATCTTTCTATAGAAACTGACAAGCTAATTCTAAAATTTATATGAAAATGCAAAGAACCGAGAATACTAAAATATATCTTCAAGTAAGAAGAACAAAGCTGGGGCCTTATATTACCTTATTTCTAAAATTATTGTAAAACTGAATTCAAGACAATGTGGTATTAGCATAAAAATATAGATTAATGGAACAGAACACAGAGTCCAGAAATAGACCCCACGTAGGTGATCATTTGGTTTTAGCAAAGGTACAAAGACATTCCAGTGATAAAAAAAAAAATATTTCAACATATGGTAAATACATGGATAATACATGGATATCCATGGGGGGGAAAATGTACATCAACTTCATCACACGCCATATTGAAAAGTTAGCATGAACCAGTCATAGAGCTAAATGTAAAAGCTAAAACTATAACATTTCTAGACAAAGGTTTCACAAAGAAAATCTTTTCTGACCTTGAGACAGGCAAAGATTTCTTTCACAGTAGACCAAAATTACAAATTATAAAGGAAAAAAATGATAGATTAGACATCTTCAAAATCTAAAATTATTGCTCTTCAAAAATCACTGTTAAAAAAATAAAATGGCAAGTCACAAAACTGGAAATATATTTGTAATACATGTATGAGAAAGTACTTGTATTCAGAATATGTAAAGAACTTATAACTCAGTAATAAAAATCAAACCACCAACTTAAAAATGGGCAAAGGATTTGAACAATTATTTCATAAAAGAAGGTGTATAAATGACCGGTAAGCACATGACAAAGAATTCAACTTTGAGTATTGAGTCATAAGCTTTAAATGGGTGAATTGAATGGTATGTGAATTGTATCTCAATAACACTGTTATTTAACAAATGAAACAGATCAGTGATTGCCTGAAGCCAGAAGTGGAGGAAGGAGTGGATTGTGAAGGAGCATGAGGAATCTTTTTGTGGTGATGAAAATGTTCAGTATGTTGACTACTGCAGTAGTTTCATGGGTGTATGCAAGTGTGAAAATTCATCAAATCGTATACTTTAAATGAATGCAGCTTATTGTATGTAATGAATCAGGTTGATTTTATAAAATGTCTAAATTGAAACATCTCCCGTCTACCTCTAGCATTCATTTCCCATCCCCCAATGCAATTAATATTATGAATTACTTATATATTATTCTGGATATTTTATGCATATGTAAGTACATTCTTACACATATTATTTTTCCTTTTTAAAAAATGGTGACATACTATACATACTCTTACATATCTTGTGTTTTTTTCCACTAAATATTATTTTGAAGATCATTCTCTATCAGAATATAAAGAACTCCATTATCCTTTTTTTACATCTTCTTAGAATTGGGTGGTATGGATGTAATTTGATTAATCAGTACTCTATTAATTCATGCTTATGATATTTCCACTCTTTTGATAATACATACAGTACCAAAGTGAATAGACTTGTACCTATGTGATTTCACACAAGTGTGTATCTATCCAAAGATAGAAGAAGTATAGACCGCTGTAATTTTGATAAATATAGAAAATTTCCCTTCATATATATTGTATAAATTTATCCTACCATCAGCAGTTATCAGGTTTTGTAACCTTTGACAATATCATAGTTGAAAAACAGTATCTCATTTACTTGAATTTGCGTTTCTCTCATTGTAAGATTGAGTATCTGCTCATAGTTCCCAGAATCATTTGTATTTCCTTTTCTGTGAACCAGTGTTTTTAACCTTTGACTACATTTTTCTACTATATTCTTAAACACGTACTTATCTATTTGTAGAAACTCCTTCTGTATAAGCAAATTATCCTTTACCTCTGTTGTGACTTGCAAATATTTCTTTCAGTTTGTCATTGATATTTTGACTTTGATTATAATAATTATCAAAAATATTTTATTTTATATAGTTTATTACACTTTTCTTTCATGATTTCTAGGTTTTGTATTAGACTTAGATCTCTCCCATTTCTATCATCATAAAAAATAGTTCTCTGGAGTTTTCTAAGGTACTTTTATGGTTTCATATTTTATGCTCAAACCTTTAATCAATTGAGAATAATGTTTTGGTGTAGCATGCAAAGTACTCAAATTTTTTCCAGATGGCTACTCAATTGTTCCAATACCATTTACTGAATAATCCATCTTTCTACATTGACTTGAAATGCCATCTTTATCATATATTATATTCCCACATGTATTTTAATCTCTTTCTATACTTTCTGGTCTGTTCTACTGATTTGCCTGCCTATTCATGTAACTATACCAGATTGTTCTCATTATTATAGCTTTATAACAAGAATCAATAGCTAGTAGGGCTAGTTTCTCCTTCCTTTAATCTTCTTTATCAGAATTTTCCCTACCTATCCTTGTTTGTTTATTTTTCCATTTGAACTTCAGAACAGCTTGTATAGTTCCACAGAAAAATCCATTTTATATTTGTATTGGGATCCTTTAAATTTTATAGATTATAGGAAATTGACATATTTCTGATTGTAATTCTTCCCATCCAAAATAAATTACAGTATGACTTTTCATTTATGAAGGTTTTATTTTACTCATCTTCAATGCTAGCCTTTTACTAACATTTAAATTTTTCTTTATACAAATCTTGCATATTAACTTTTCAGTTGTTTTAATCTAATTGCATTGGCTAGAATGTCTTAGAAGTTGTTAAATATGAACAGTGATAGAGAGCATCTTTGTCTTGTTCTTAACTTTAATGGAAATGTTTCCAACATTTTCCTGTTAAGAACCATGCTGTTTTTGTGATTATCTATCTATTGAGAGATTTTAAAATCAGAAATGAAAACTGACTTTATTAAATGTCTTTAAGCCTTTATGGAAACTATAATATTATTTTTTATTTTACCTATTTAATGTAGTAAATTTTAGTAATACATATTTATAATATTAAATAATTCTTGCATTCCCGAAATAAACTTCATCACGCTGTATTAATTTTTTAATATGCTACTGGATTCTGTTTACTAGCCTTTTATTTGTGATTTTACACCATATTCGTAAGTAAAACTGATAGTCTGAGCTTTTTGTTCAATTGTTGCTAGACTTTGAAATCAACGCTATACTTTCATTATAAAACATTTTGGAAGCTTACCTTTTTGTGTGTGTGTGGTCAAGAACAGTTTAAATTGCATTGCAGTTCTTTAGCCCTTCAAGGTTTGGTAGAATTCTCCTGTGAATCCATCAAGCCCAGTACTTCTTAGGAGAGAAAATATCTTGAATATTTTTCTCCATTTATTTCTCCTATGACCTGGAGAGATAAAATGACAGTTCTGGTCATTTATATTTTTCTGTACAATTATACATCGAATCTGGATTCTCATATTTATTTCTATAAATGTGAACACAGAAGGTCTTATGAATCCTTTATTTTTTTCTGTATATGTGGCTATTTTACCAGTGTAATTTCTTATTTTCTATTTGTGCCTAACCTAGTTTAGCTAAATTATCTTTAAATTTTTTCCCCCACAGAACCAGCTGTTAAATTTGTTATATATACATTGTCTATTTTTAAATTTATTAATTTTTGTTTTATTTTCATTTTTCTTCTTTCTGCTTTCCTTAGCTTTATTTTGCTTTAATAATTTTTGAAATTCTTTTTAATTTTTTTTTTTTATTTCAGCATATTACAGAGGTACAAATGTTTAGGTCACATGTATTGTCCTTGCCCCACCCGAGT
This sequence comes from Propithecus coquereli, assembly GCF_000956105.1. Classification (NCBI taxonomy): domain Eukaryota; kingdom Metazoa; phylum Chordata; class Mammalia; order Primates; family Indriidae; genus Propithecus; species Propithecus coquereli. Next base: position 11,773,411 of record NW_012155284.1, on the reverse strand, counting down.
CAGAGCTTCAGGCGTGTCCATCCCCCAGATGGTGCACACCACACCCATTAGGGGTGTATATACCCTGCTTTTATATTTTTAATCTATTAAAACTGGGTACTTTACTCAGCCATTTTCATTCTTTGTTGTTTATTACTATAAAATTTTCTCTAAGTACTATGTAAGAAGATCCTGATGAATCTCTTGTGTTTTATAGATAACATTATTATCTATATTATCATTATTTCCTAGATAATTGGCACTTTCAATTTTGATTCCCTCCTTGGCTTAAAAAGTTTTTTAAGGCCGGGCGTGGTGGCTCACGCCTGTAATCCTAGCACTCTGGG
>NW_012155284.1:11769615-11772252 GCF_000956105.1 Propithecus coquereli | reverse complement strand
TTTTTATTTTTATTTCTTCATTCACCTGCTGGTTAGCTGAAATCCTGCCAAATATCTTCAGAAAGAGCTCATATGAAGAAAATGCTCTCATTATTTCTTCATGCTAAGAAATATCTTGTTGTTGCTGCTCTTGTTATTGTTGTTTTTATAAGTAAATGGAAAGGTGTATGAATATAGTATTCTCAACTCACACATTCTTTCCTTAAGTGTTTTAAAGGTATTACTCCACCCTCTTCGCAACACTGAATGTGCTGTGAAGAAGTCTAGAGCTAGCATTATTATTTTTTCTCTTATGGGTGACTTCATCTTTTTGCTTAGGTGCCCAAAAGATTCCCTAGCTTGAAGTCTAGAAACTTTATAAGGAGATTTTGGTGTGACTGTTCTATGCCAATTTTTTCCTGAGAAGTGATATGCCCTTATAATTTCTGGAACCCAGTCCTGAAAGTTTTCATGAATTATATTTTCATCAGATTCTATGCTTTAGAGGTACCAATTGTGCATATTTTGGATCTCTTTTGCCTGTCTTCCATGTCTATCATTTTTCCTCTATTCTATAGCAATATGCTGAATCACAATTTTCATCTGTACTGTAGCAATAATTTAATGACAAATATTTTCCCCATCCAACATTACTTGTTCTTATTTCTTTCCAAGTGTTCTCCTTGTGGTGTTTCCATATAGATCCTGTGGTGATTCCTCTATTATTGTTGTGTTTCATCTCTGAATGAGATATGTAATTTCCTGGATCAGCTATGTGTAGTCAGTTTGTTCTAAAGAATGGTCTACAACCTTGTTCCAAGGTAAAATAATTCTCACACGACAGGGTTGTGTATATAAATGTGATTGTTTAATCTTTTCCTCTTCTCAGCTAACACAAATCATACTGCATGGCTCATTAAGTAAGCCAGGAATGGCTTCTCTCCAGTCTCAACAACAGACCACTTCTGGTAGAAATGTCTTATCTGTTTGATTCCTTTTTAATCCTAACATTTCAACCTCTCACAATCTCATTCCACATGGAATCGGGGAAACTCTATCTGCCAGCCTCCTCACCCCATCTCCACTGTTACAAATAAAAGAGTTTTGGGTTATACCTCAGGCTGTACCACTTATTTTAGAGATGTATGCTTTGCTAGCTTTTTGTGAAATGCACAGCTCAAAGTATCCTCTCTCTGTGTCTTCCTGCACTCCTGTTTAACCTTCACTATTTTTGGCAGTGCTTCTTCTCATTTTATGGTTTTGGGTTTCAGATATTTTCTTATTTAATGATAATGGAGATTTTGTTTCTGTTTCTCATAATCTTTGTTGCTTTTGGATAATTCCAAGAAAAGAAAAGGGAAGTCCTGATTTTATTCCATACTTAAGAAAAAAGAAATATAGCTGATAAGATTTAAAAGTAGCAATCACACCCTCTTCTGGGAAGTGTTTAATTTATTTCAGAGTCTTAAAAACCAACACAGTTTTTGCTATATCTACATCCCTCTGAGCTGACTATAAGATTACAAACAGGTAAGCACAGTACCAACATGTGTGGTAATCTTTTTACTGTTCTCACACACTTCCTATTTCTCATCATCCACTGAAGAGCAAGCACTTGATAATAGCAAAAATACCAGATAAAAAAAAAAAGAAAAAAAAAAAGTACCAGATAGGGGAAACAGGCTTACTGTCCCCTGAAAATCACTAAATAAGTCCCCAGAAACTTCTTTCCACTTTTAATAATAGTATCATTCTATGTTTATCACGATTGTATGAGAGAGAATATTCTCTGCAGTTCAGTTGCATATCAAAAACTGAGCATACACATGAAACCACTTTGATAAAAGTTTTTTAACACAGAAACTTTCAATTCATAGACTGCATAAGAAACAAGGATTTCACTCAACTGAATAATCCTTGGAGGCCCCAAGTCCATTAGAAAGCTTCTATAGAACAGGTAAAAGTATCTTTGTTCTTAGATATTATTAATTTCCAGTTTTATTGAATTATGGTCAGAAAGTATTAACTGTAATATTTCTAATTGGGGAATTTATTGAGATCAATATCAAATTAGTATGAGATTTGCAACATCATAATAGCAAATTTATCCAAGAATAGTTATGACAGTTTAAATAAGAAATAGTACATCCACTCAAAGAAATATTATGAAGCTATAAAAAGTGAGGAAGCTATGTATTGATATGAAAGTATCTCCAGTAAATATTAATTAAAAAGAATAAGACAGAAAACAGTGTTTAAGTATGATAACTTGGGGTAAGGAGAATATAAATACTGAATACATATTCATATTTACTTATATAAAGATACACTGGAAGGACACATTAACAATGAATAATAGGGGTTATATTGGTGGAAGAGAGTTATCTGAATTAGGCATAGAGTGAGAAGAATATTTTAACTTTTTATATGTAAAAAATGTTTGAACTAAATTTATTACCAACTAAAAAGATTACAATTAAGAATTATCTTTTTGTTGGAATGAATAGAATTTATAGATGTAGGGGAAAATTATCTTTAATATGCCTTTTACACATGACTTAGGTATCCTTTTCCATTCTATTCAAGTTTTCTTTCATATCTATCCTAGATTTTCAAATTTTTCTTTGCATTGATCTTAAACATTTCTTATTACATTTG
>NW_012155284.1:11768076-11768341 GCF_000956105.1 Propithecus coquereli | reverse complement strand
AGGACTACTCGCGATAGAAAAAAACTAGAAAAAATCTAGAAAGATGGTCAATCTCACTTGTAATAAAATGCAAATTAAAAATAAATTAAGATACCACTTTACTGGTAAAATTATCAAAACCAAAATTATGTAGTATCCAGTACTGGAGAAGATATAGTAATAGATGCACTTTCTCTATAGCTGCTATGATGGTAATTGGTGCAGCCCTTTAGGAAAGCAATCTGGCAATATATATTAAGAAGCATAAAAATGTAGTTAGGTTTTG
>NW_012155284.1:11750948-11767141 GCF_000956105.1 Propithecus coquereli | reverse complement strand
AAGACCCTGTCTTTATAAAAAAAATAAAGTAAAATAAAACTAGAAAAAAGACTTTAACCAAGCTTAATAAAGTACTTACCTTGGGCCTGGCTCTAAGTGTTCAACATGTATTAACTCTTTGAACACTCACTATAGCCTTACGAGGTGTGTGCTGTTATCATTCTCATTTTACAGGTGGAAAAATTGAGATACAAAAAGGTCATGTACTTTTCCCAAGGTCACTCAGCTAGTATGTGATGAGGTAAGAAATAGAATCAGCAGTCTGGCCCCATGGCCTGTATTCTTTTTCTTTCTTTTTAACATTTTCAAATTTTCAGTCACAAAGCACAATACATTTTCCATAGAAACAAATATATAACTATTATAGGTACCATAGTATGGCAACATTTATACACAAGGCCGTTTACCATTAAGAAAATCAGTGGCAATGGTCATATAATACATTAGTTCATCTTTGTTAAACTTTTTGCTATTATACTTCCTGGCCTACAGGAGTATTTGCCAGGATACAAAAGAAAACATGCGACTTCAATTTTAACAATACATAGAACTCTCTGGCTGCCCACCCTTAACCCTATGTTTACTATATGATCACCAGGAATGTTTTCTTACCGCTAACTCTGACTACTTTATTCCATTTACTATTCTTTTTTACTTTATTTATTTTTTATTTCAGAATATTACAAGGGTGCATACATTTTGGTTACATAATCTGCTTTTGTACAGTTTAAGTCAAATAAATGTGCCCTTCCCCCAGATAGTGTGCATTATACCCTTAGATGTGAACTTACCCATTGCCTTCTCTCCCTTCCCACCTACTTGATTTCTGTTGAGTTTTATTTCCATATGTGCACGTAAGTTTTAATTGATTAGTTCCAATTTAGTCTTGAGTATATGTAGTGTTTGTTTTTCCATTCTGGTGGTCCTTCACTTAGAAGAATGGTCCCTAGTTCTATCCAGGTTGTTACAAAAGATACTAGATTACCATTTTTTTATGGCTGAATAGTACTACATGGTATACATATACCACATTTTATGAGTCCACTCATGTATTGATTGGCACTTGGGTTGTTTCCACATCTTTGCAATTGTGAATTGTGCTGCTATAAATGTTTGTGAATTGTGCTGCTACAAATGTCTTTTTTATAAAATGTCTTTTATTCCTTTGGGTAAATACCTAGTAGTGGGATTGCTGGTAGGTCTCCTTTTAGTTCCTTGGGGTAGGTCAAATGGTAGGTCTACCTTTAGTTCTTTGAGGTCTCACTGTACTATTTTCCATAGAGGTTGTACTAGTTTGCAGTCCCACCAAGAGTGTATAAGTATTACTTTCTCTCCATATCCATGCCAGCATCTGTTGTTTGGGGACTTTTTGATAAGAGCCATTCTCATCGGAGTTAGGTGATATCTCACTGTGGTTTTAATTTACATTTCCCTGGTGGTTAGAGATGTTGAGCATTTTTTCATGTGTTTGTTTGCCATTAGTCTATCTTCATTTTGAAAAGTTTCTGTTCATGTCTCTTGCCTACTTTTTAATGGGATTGTTTGATTTTTTCTGACTGATTTGTTTGAGTTCTTTGTAGATTTGGGTTATCAGCCCTTTATCAGATGTATAGCATGTGAATGTTTTCTCCCATTTTGTAGGTTGTCTATTTGCTTTATTGATTGTATCCTTGGCTGTGCATAAGCTTTTTAATTTGATCAGGTCCCATTTATTTATTTTTGTTGTTGCTGTGATTGCTATGGAGGTCTTCTTCATAAATTCTTTGCCTAGGCCAATACCTAGAAGAGTTTTTCCACCATTTTCTTCTAGAATTCTTAAAGTTTCATGCCTTAGGTTTAAGTCTGTTATCCATTGTGAATTAATTTTTGAGACGTGAGGATCCTGTTTCAGTCTTCTACATGTGGCTATCCAATTTTCCCAGCACATTTATTGAATAGGGATTCTTTTTCCCAGTGTATGTTTTTGTCTGCTTGGTCAAAGATCAAATGACAATATGAGGATGGTTTTTCATATCTAGGTTCTCTGTTCTGATCCATAGATCTATATCTCTGTTTTGTGCCAATACTATGCTGTTTTTGTTACTATAACCTTGTAGTATAGCTTGAAGTCTGGTAAAGTGATGCCTCCCAATTTCTTCTTATTACATAAGGTTGCATTGGCTATTCGGGATCTTTTCTGGCTCTATACAACGCATAGAATTATTTTTTCTAGATCTGCAAAAAATGACTTTGGTATTTTAATGGGGATTGTATTGAATTTATAAATCACTTTGGGTAGGTATAGACATTTTAATAATGTTGATCCTGCTAATCCATGAGCATGATTTGTTTTTCAATCTGTTTACATCCTCTACGATTTCTATTCTCAGTGTTTTGTAGTTCTCCCTAAAGAGGTCTTTCACCTTCTTAGTTAAATATATTCCCAGGTATTTTATTTTCTTTGTTGCTGTTGTGAAAGGTATTACATCTTTGATTTGATTCTCAGTTTGACTATTGTTGGCATTTATGAAAGCTACTGATTTGTGTACATTGATTTTGTAACCTGAGAGCTTGCTGAATTTATTTATCAATTCCAGGAGTCTCTTGGAAGAATCTTTGGGGTTTTCTAGATATAAGATCATATCATCAGCAAAGAGTGATCGTTTGACCTCTTCTTTCCGCATTTGGATATCCTTGATTTCCTTCTCTTGTCTGATTGCTCTGGCTAGGACTTTCAGCACCATGTTTAACAGAAGTTGTGATAGTAGGCAACTTTTTCTGGTTCCAGTTCTAAGCAGGAAGACTTTCGATTTTTCCCCATTCAGTATGATGTTGGCTGTGGGTTTGTCATATATGGCTTTTATCATTTTGAGGTATATCTCATCTATGCCTATTTTGTTAAGTGTTATTATCATAAAAAAGTGCTGAATTTTGTCAAATGCTTTGTCTGCATGTATTGAGAGAATCATGTGGTTTTTGTTTTTGCTTCTGTTTATGTGGTGAATTATGTTTATAGATTTGCCTATGTTGAACCATCCTTGCATCTCTGAGATGAAGACCACTTGGTTGTGGTGATTTTTTTTTTTTTTAATGTGCAGCTAAATTCAGTTTGCTAAGATTTTATTGAGAACTTTTGCATCTATATTCGTAAGGGATATTGGTCTGTAGTTTTCTTTTTTTGTTGTGTCCTTTCCTGGCTTTGGTATCAAGGTGATATTGTCTTTGTAGAATGAGTTTGGGAGGATTCTTTCCTTCTCAATGTTATGGAATAATTTCTGCGGTATAGGTACCAGTTCTTCTTTGTAGGTTTAGTAAAATTTGGCTGTGAAACCATCTGGTCTGGGACTTTTTTCTATTGGAAGATTTTTTTATTGCTGCTTCGATTTCAGTGCCTGATATTGATCTGTTCAGTTCTATTTCTTCCTGACTGAGCCTAAGGAGATTGTGTGTTTCCAAGAATTTGTCCGTTTCTCCCACATTTTCAAGTTCATAAGCATAGAGATTTTTATAGTATTCAGAGATGATGTTCTGTATTTCCATGATATCAGTTGTGATTTCTCCTCTTTCATTTCCAATTGGGCTTATTAGAGTCCTTTCTTTTCTGTTTCTGGTTAATCTAGCAAGAGGCCTTTTAATTGTGTTTACCTTTTCAAAGAACTAACTTTTTGTTTCATTAATCTTCTGTATAATTCTTTTGTTCTTGATTCCATTTAGTTCCACTCTGATCTTGGTTATGTCTGGGTTTGGAATTAGTTTGCTCTTGCTTTTCCAGTTCCTTGAGACAATTTATTAGATTGTTGATTTGTGATCTTTCTGTCTTTTGGATGTGGGCATTTAAGGCTATGAGTATTCCTCTCAGGACTATTTTTGCTGTATCCCACAGATTTTGATAACTTGTGTCCCCAATATCATTTAGTTCAAAAAATCTTTTGATTTCTATCTTAATCTCCTCCTTGACCCAACTAACATTAAGCAATAGGTTGTTTAGTTTCCATGACTTTGTGTAGAGTTGAGTGTTTCTCCACAGGCTGTATTTTTAACCACTGTTTTATAAATGCCTCTAATAATCTAGTTCCTAGTACTTAATTCATTTTGATGCCCATTTACTAGGCTTGTAATCACTAATCGCTTCTAATCCTAATCACTGACCAGTGAAGAAAATTGAAGAAAACTATGAATTCTACCTGTATCCTCTCATTGTAAAAAGTGTCTGTTATAAATTGAATTGTGTCCCCCCAAAATTCATATATTGAAGTCCTAATTCCCAGTACTTCAGGATGTGTCTTTATTTGGAAGTCAGATCTGTACAGACATAATCAAGTTAAAATGAGTTTATTAGGATGGGTCCTAATCCAATATGACTGTTGTGCTTACAAAAAGGGAAAATTTAGTGACAGACACACACACAAGGAGGATGCCATGTGAAGTTGAAGGCAGAGATCAGGGTGGTGTTTCTATAAGCCAAGGAACACCAAAGATTGACAGTAAACCATGAGAAACTAGGTGAGAGGCATGGAATGGATTCTCTCTCATAGCCCTTAAAAGGAATAAACCCTGCTGATGCCTTAATCTTGGACTTCCAGTTTGTGGTTTGGAGAGGCCTAGAAAACTAATACAGTGTCTTTTTCTCTTCCTGTTATCATTGTCTATCTACATAATGAAAATTATTTTGTTCAGTCAAACAGCTGGAACTGAAATAGATGTGGAAATCAGGTAAAGAGAAGAAATCTAAGATGAAATAGTTTAGGGCAGTAGTTTTAAAACTACATTTATGAACCCTTAAGATTCTATATAGTTACCTGAGAAGCTTCCATAGTTTCAAAGAAGGTGTAGTTCACAAGGCTTTGGAACCCCATCCCCTCCACACATGCCCCATCTTTAATGAGAGCAAGTCCACTTTTCTCTATTGCACAATCTGTGTTCAAACTCAGATTTTTGTTTCAAGAAAATTTTCCATTGCATTTTTGAAGGTCAGAAATACTGATTTAAAAGCTGGACTTGTTTCATTCTTTACTTGGTACAATTTTATTGAAACATTACCATATGTCAGGCAATGTTTTATCTGCCATAGATCAACTTCATTGTTCCCAGGTACCCTACATTTTGAAATGTTTGGTCAACAACAAAAAAAAAAGGAAATTAGGAAATAGTTGACTGATTAGGTCATTTATATTAATTGAAATATGTAGTATCCAACCAAAGGTGACTAAGAAATACTTTTGGAATTTCCTTCAGCATCTGCAACTTTTTTTTTAACATCCTCAAAGGTAGTAAATCACTTTGGGCAAGTTATTTAATTTCTTTATGCCTAAGTTTCCTCACAGTAAAATGATGATTATAATAGTGTCTACTTCATTGGGTTTTTGTGAGGGTTCAATGAGTAAAATCTATAAATAGCTCTTATCACGGTGTTTAGCATTTAGCAAGTGTTCAGCAAATGCTATGAGTATTATTAGTATTAATAGTATAATTAGAAATTGCCATGGTTCTTAAAGGATGTGTGATTTTACTGGAGTGGTGAAAAGCTTTTAAAATAAGTATTAAATCAGATGGGTGATACAACTGGGTAATAAAGCTTTACATCAGCAGCCAGAGGAGACTATAGAACAAGAGATATATTGTATTTTTGTAGTCTATAACCTGAAATTTTTTTAAAAGTAGTCTCAAACTTATGCAAAATAATGTCTGCATACTTAAAATAAGCACCATCTTCCTAATGTGACTACTTTGAAAGAAAAAAAAAATAGGCTTCTTGCAGTGGAAGCTTCATGGAAATGAGTGGTTTCACCATCAGTCATTGTTTTCGGAGTCATGCCTGGTTCAATCTCATGGGAGTTGACAAACACAAAGATGACATGTGCAAACTGAAATAATACAAACAAGCACCTGTTCATTCATGCTCTGTAAGTCTCTCTAATTTTATCTCCTCCATGTGTTGTTTGTCTTTCTCTGAGCCTTTGAGGAGAAGTAAAAGGGGATTTTTCATAGAAGGTTCATGTGTCTGTGTTATTCCTGTTTGTGTCATTACACTTTCAAAATGAGGAGTCTACATTGTTAGTATGACACAGAACATGGATAGGATTTCTTTTTCCTACTCTTCAACTTGCTACTAATGGTACAAGTTTCAACTCTTCAATTCTACTTTAATTCTAGAAGCATTTATGGAGTGTCTGTTGTGTGTGGGGTACTGTCCTTGCAAACATAATTCACATCATCAAGAAGCTTCCTATCTAATGGGACAGACAAGATTTTAAACCTATGTGAAACAAATTATGATACATGCTATTTGTGGTTGAGACCAAAATCTCAGAAACAAGTAATTGTTCTAAGATATGAGCAGAAGATTGATCTGAGAAATGGTCTGGAAAAATATCATGAAAAAATTCGAGGCTGTAGCGAGCTATGATTTTTCCACTGCACTCCAGCCTCAGTGACACAGCAAGACCCTGTCTCTAGAAATAAAATAAAATAAAATAAAATAAAGATACTAATATTTGGTAAAACAAAACTACGGATGAGCCTAAAAAAATCAACATTTGGCATATATACAGTACATTTGTAAGCAAGAAGTGCTTGATAAATTTTTAGATTTTACCATTGAAAACCAATGCCATAGGAGAAAATATTTCTTTTCTTGTCTTTTTTTTTAATTACCAATATTTGGGAGGGAGTTATATGATATAGACTGAGAAAGGTGCAGTTGGACTAATAGTGATTAGGTACCAAATGATTAATCAGCCAGAGATAGTATTGTTTCATGAATAAAAGATGTTGTACCTGAATATAAGTCCACCTACTGGTGTATTGAGAGCAGCTAATGGTCAGCAATGTGCCTCTGGCTCTTGATTCAATGTGGGGGACCAAGTGAAAATTGTTAATACAATCAAATCATGACTTGCGGTATGAAATGGGCAGAAAGTTCACGATTCTGTTTTCCACTTGAAATGTTCTATTCCATCAAAGAAAGGGCTGTTCAAGGTATTTTTTAGGTGAAATGAAAACATTTCTGTATGACACTGACCTTGAGTGATGTGTGTCAGTAATATGTGCAGCATCTTAATAGGCTGAACGCATTACTTTAGGGTCAACTTTTCAGTTTTAAATGCTGTGTATAAAACATTAATATTTCTGACTCAAATGGCTCAATCTCTGAGTTTGACTCTTTCTAGCGTTTGATGATTTTCTTTACCCAGCAAAGAAAGAAATCTATGAGCCTATCATCAAGCATATTTTTCAAAAATCCCTTCCAAATTCTACCATAGTATGTGGAAAAATACAGACACAGGTACTACCAAAGAGTGAATTCAGAATTCATTCACTACCATCCCCCAAGTTAAATCCTTCAACCTTCAACTGTCCTACTTTTGGGTATTGACTCAATATATGATGGAAAACTCAAAGTAGACTTCAGTGAGAAATTGCTCCATAATTTCCCAATCTAATACCAAAAACTATCTTGCTGCTGTTTTCAAGGATCTGTACTTTTGCATTAGGATTTTTTAATTAAGTAGAAGGGAAAAGTAAAAGATAAGCCACCTAGATATGGAATCTGGCCTAAAGTTCAACAATCTGATGTTAACCTAAAGCTATTCTTATTCTTATTAACTTTAAAACACATTTTATTTTTAAAACATCAAGATGAATTGTTTTTGTTTGACATCAGTAATCTATCTCTTAAGTGGTTTCCAGATGTCAAACTTTTTAAAAACTGTGCTTTATAGAATACTGTCTTGCCAACGCATATTTCTCTGCTTCAAATTACACCATATCTACACTTTCCGTTCATAACTTCAAAATTGCTTTGTAAGTGGCTTGCTCAGCATTACCCAGGCCCGAGTGAGAACTCTGTCTTTCCTGAGTAAACGCTGCCAAGTAATAGTAATATCACTAGAACACTAAAATCAATAACCCTGAAACATTAGAGATTTTCTTTACTTAAAAACCATGTCTCTTCTAGTTAGTATATCTTTTCCCTTGGAAGCTAGAGTCTGTTAGAAATTCCTCATCTATAGTGAAACAAAAAATAAGGGGGGCGGGTGTAATGAGAAAGAGCAGTGAGGGCCCGTATGAGAAACCCAGAAGTGTGTGGACGTAGGCTTGCTTTTAGTGCTCGCCTACCGTAGTAACAGAGCCATCTGAGGATATGCAGATTCTCAGCCTCCACCTTTGGTTTTCTAAGGGCCAGTGTTTGCCTTTGGTGGTAGCAAATTTAAGAGACTCTTAGTAACTCTAAGAATGAGACTTTGGTATGTACAAAGGAAAAGAACAGTCAGTATCCTGGCTTGATGACTATATTATAAGGAAGATTCTCAGAGGTTGTGAAATAGCCATTGGGCACTGATCACATTTTCCTTGCAACTTATTTCCCAAGTGAGTTAAATCACAAGCTAGAAGAATCTTAGAGCAGTAAGAGACTTAGGGATCTTCTTTATCATACAGATGAGGAAACTGAGGCCAAAACAGAGTACGCCACTAACTCAGAGTCAAGGTACAGTTTCTTTCTGGGTTCAAGTAAGGACAGGGCTCTCCTAACTTGCAGACCACTACATTGTCTTCAGCTGTTGTTTTATACTTCTCTGTTTCTGTATGAGGCAGAAGCATCTCACTACCCATACACCCCCCATTCCCAAAACCTCATAATCAGCTTCATTAGGGAATTGTCTTACATTAGAGGGATACAGAACACTTAGCAAGGAGTTCGTGGGTCTCTCTCTAGAGAATCTGAAGAAAGAGAAGGAGCTTTCTATTAAGGGAATATTTTAAGTGCAGTGCTTATTGGAGGCAAAGGCACAGAGTACCTGTCTTCTGAAGTTCCTTTCATGTCCCAAGATCCTTCTGTTCTGCTCTCTCTGAGAAAAATAAAGCATTGAGAAGCCTCCTAGCAAGTCGACATCAAAATGAGAATTACATCTTAGGTACCATGCAGAATTAATCTTTGATTTAATCCTACTAAGCCATGTGCCCAGTTTCTTTGACTTGGTTTGAGTTCAGTGTAGACAGAGGTTAAACAAATCAGAGAACACGTTGAGGGTAGAAGCAAGGTTTTCAGAGTTATGTGAAGATTATGTCTACCTTGCCAGCTCAGGCTTGCAGCAAGTAAGTAAACTTAGATTAACCCTAGATTAATCCATAGACAAAAGAACCTTCAGCCAAGGGACTAAGATAGGGCCGAGGGGGAGGGGGAGGAAAAATATGCTTTGTCCTAATCACTAGGAAAGAACAGGCTGTTCAAGCCAATTTTGCTCTGATCTATAATGAGATCAATTGCATCTGGAGCTCTTTGGGCACTGACAGCAGGCACAGGGACAGCAGTGCAGCACTGAGGAAGGATTACCTCATTGAAGAGAGCAGCCAAGGCTCCCACCTTCCTTCTCAGACCCTCCATTTCTGAGCCCACCCTCCCTCTCCTCAGCTGCCACCGGATTGTCAGTTGCCCAGTGAAGTACAGCTGGTCTGCAGAGTAAAGATAGCAAGATAGTATACCTAAGTCTCTTTTCTAAGTTTTCCTGTTCAAATCCATCTTAAACTTTAAATGAATAGAAAGCTGCTTCCAAAGGGTTGTTCTTTTTTCCCTCAATGACTCTATCTCTATAGACAATATTTAGGGGAAAGTTAACCATCTCTCGTCTCCCCCTTCAACATGGAATGCATTCACATAAATGTGGGAATACAGTCCTTCACTCAACCATTCCATGGCCACAGAAACTTCAGCTGTTCTAGCTTACGTCTAAGTCACTAGGCTCCTTCCCAAAGGAAAAGCTAGAATGTCTTTCTTTGTCCTTTTCCTACCTTTCACTTCTTTTCTTCGGGTGGCACAGGAAAACAAAATGGATAATGTCTTTATGAGCCACTTCAATAAGTGATCACACCAGAGTGGAACTGGTGCGGAACAGGAGTCAGAGAAAGAATACCGATAAGGTTTGAGTCAGATAGGGACTGGGAAAACAGAACTCGCCTATTAGCAGGGAAAAAAAATGTTGGGGGAGAAAGGCTTATGCTGGCTTATTAAAAAAAGAAAAAAGGCATAGAAGGCCTCTTGGACTTCAGATAACTCTTACAAAATATTTTGATGGATTATGTACAAAAAGCAAATCAAACATATGGATTAAATTTTTATTAAAATACAAATGGGGTATTTTAGCTATTAAATTAAGTAAAATATTTGGCAAAGTAGATTTCATTTCGGCCAATCCCAGGACATTTGAAAAATAGTTTTGAGATATTCAGTGAACTGAACAGAAAGCCAGGTTGACCTATCCCTAGAGTTTGGAAAAATGAAATTTGGCTCATCAAGGTTTGATTCTATGTCAAATATATTTGTGGGGAAATAAGTTTCTGAAATACCAAAATTGCCTACGTGCTTTGGAAGTGCAGCCAAAATGCTCAATAGTTACTGAGTAACTCAGTCTGCCCAGCACCATAAAAGGCAGCAATCCATTGACCTGAGAAAAAGGTGAGCAGCTCCTCCCCACCCCCATCAAGACATTAAGAACTGAACCAAAGCCAATGTTATCCTGTGCTTGCAACTATTCTGTCTAGCCCAGAAAATTAACACAAGGCAGCAAATGAATAGGAAATGCTCGTTTGAGAGAAAGGTGATCAGGACAGTTGGATGGCTGACAAGGGATTTTATTATCTGCATTGACCAGAATTTTAAAAAGCAAAGGACAATAAGAGTATTGATGAAAGATGAGGTTATAATGTTTGGAAATTTTTTCCAGGTATTAATAATTTCATTTTACTTATTTGAAAAAAAATCCTAAAGGAATGCATGGAAATTGTTGACACTCTAATGCCAGTCCATTTGAATATCTTTCTATCAACCCATGGGTTAGTGGAATTTTTTTAAAATCCATTTATCAGCAATCCATCTGAACATGACTATACATGAAATTTCAAGTTTAGCAATCTCTTGTTCCTGCACATGGCCATTATGAAACTCCATTCTACCCATGATAAAACTTCATCTTTCTGCCAGTGTTTTGGGGGAGTTGGTCATCTGAAAAGCCAAGATTTCTGGATAATGAAAGGTTAAGTATCAAGCCACCAGCATCAAACCACACTAGAGGGTTATATTTAAACCACTCTGAGTAAAAACACTTGTAAATCTATTATCCATTTTTCTGTATTCTCAAATAAAGGACCATATTGTATTGCAAGAATATTCTAAAAGTGGTTGAGATGAATAGGGTTCTTTGCCTCTAAACTGTATGATCTTAGCTTGCAATACTTTTTCAACACTTGTATTTTCTCTATAGTATGTAAATCAGGAAAACAGAGCCACTCTAGGTATTTAAAGCAAGAAGGGATTTAATATAGGGATTTAGCAGCTTATACAGTCATTGGAAAGCCTGGGCGATAGGAAGATCATGAATACCACTGCTAGCATTCAATAATTCAGGAAATGCAGGCTTCACAGAAAACTGCTATCCACGACCTTAGCTGACTATAACACAAAAATAGGTGATTCTCAAGGGGTTACCTGGAAGGCCTCGGAAAAACCTCTGCATACTGTCTGAAGATGTCCATATGCCTGCCCACAACCGTAACCAGAAGATACACATTCTTTTCCACATTCCACATCTTATGTGAGTGTCTCCTCTTGATGAAATCAAAATTTGAACTCTCCTAGCGCAAGGAAATGTAGTTTCCAGACTTCCAGTCCCTGCACACAGGAGAGAGTTTGAAAGGGTAAAAATGATGCTGAGTATCAGACATTACTGGCACATAAGGTTCTCCTGATTTTTTTTATCTGTTGCTGAATACCATTTGTTTAGTGGGTTAGCCTTAGTCATTCCACTCTACTCCTTGTCATCTTTTATTTTTGTTGCACTTCATACAATAACAGTAGAAAATCTAACACCTAATTTGTTAAGAATAAACAGTCCTGAGTGAGGATCTTGAGACCTCTGAAAAACAGTATAGTTGAGTGATAGGTGCTGAAAACAAATGTATTAGACCCAGCTCTTCCAATTACTAGCTACATTATATTAATATATGTGACCATAGATTTTCTTGTCTATAATATGGGTATAACAACTTCCATATTTACCTTTCCGAAAGATGTTCATGTATCAAATGATTTATACACGTGAAAGTTCTTCACAAACTGTAGAGTATCATAAAATTTAATTCATTCTCTCACTCATTCATTTAACATATTTATTTAGTGCTTAGTCCAAGGCATAGAATTACATATTCCAGGGGAATAATATAAAGACAAGGCCGGGCGCGGTGGTTCACGCCTGTAATCCTAGCTCTCTGGGAGGCCGAGGCGGGCGGATTGTTTGAGCTCAGGAGTTCGAAACCAGCCTGAGCAAGAGCGAGACCCTGTCTCTACTAAAAATAGAAAGAAATTAATTGGACAACTAAAAATATGTAGAAAAAATTAGCCGGGCATGGTGGCGCATGCCTGTAGTCCCAGCTACTCGGGAGGCTGAGGCAGGAGGATTGCTTGAGCCCAGGAGTCTGAGTTTGCTGTGAGCTAAGATGACGCCATGGCACTCTAGCCTGGGCAACACAGTGAGACTCTGTCTCAAAAAAAAAAAAAAATTATAAAGACAAATAATAGTCCCTGTGCCCGAGGAATTTATCACTTAGTAGCAGAATAAAATACATAAATAAAAGCCAAAGTACAAAGTAGAAAGTCATTAGGGCCATAAGGAAGTACATAGGAAGACAATTTTGTCTAGGAAGTAACTATTATGTTTATCTGAAGAAATTAAGAAGGTTTTTTTGACCCAGATCTCTCATCTACTTACGTATTCTTTTATCTGATTTTTAGACTCCTGCTTTTACTTATCATACTCAGAATCTTCAGTAGATGTCATTGCCTTAATTCCATCAATCATCCATCTGAGTCCTTTTTCTCCATTCTCACTGTCATTGTTTTAGTTCAGAATCTTATCACTCTTTGCCTGAACCACTGAAATACCCTCCTCACTAATCTATCTGTCCCCAAGCCTGCTCTCACCATACTGCCCACCTCACCCCACCCAACCCACAATCCCACACAAAATTAATCTATCCTCTGCACTGCTCTCAGAGTAATGTAAAATGCAAATCTAGTCATATAATCTGTTTAAAATCCCTACAAAAAGCAACCCCTAATTTCAGGATAAAGTTAGCACACAAGGCCCTCATAATCTGGCCCCAGTTTCTCTCAGACCTAATCTACAAGGATTTTCCTTTGTGCATGAACTTTGTGACACCCATTTATAATACTTAAGACAGCTTTCTCTTTTTTCCTTTCTGGTTTATGATGATGTTAAGAGTAACATAGCCGTGGTCCTTAAAGCGAAGGAATGGAATTAGAAGATTGGTGGCCTGGGGAACAAAGTTGCTGGCTAAAGAGAATAAAAGAGAGGAAAAGGCTATAAAAGAGAAGGAAGAAAGATAAATCTGCAGTTGGTGACCTCTGCCTTCTGTGACACTGAATGTGGGAGTCAGGATTCAAATTGACTGTCAGGTAAGAAAGGGAGGGGCACTCAATACTGTGGCCAAGCAGACAAAATGCTTTCTTTTTTTTTTTTTTTTTAAATTTCAGTATATTACAGGGGTAGAAACGATTTGGTTACATTAATTGCTTTTGAACCATGCCCATTCCCCAGATAGTGTGCATTGTACCTGTTAGGTGGGATTTTACCCATCCCCTCCTCCCCCGTAACCTGCTTGATTTCTGATAAATGTTACTTCCATTTGTGCACATAGGTGTTGATCAATTAGTTCCAATTTAATGGTGAGTACATGTGGTGTTTGTTTTTTCATTCTTGTGGTACTTCACTTAGAAGAATGGTCTCCAGCTCCATCCAGGATAATACAAGAGGTTTTAGTTCACCAGTTTTTTATGGCTGAGTAGTATGGCTGAGTACCACATTTTATTAATCCACTCATGTATTGATGGGCACATCTTACATGGGTTGTTTCCACATCTTTACAATTGTGAATTGTGCTGCTATAAACATTTGAGTGCAGGCGTCTCTTTTATAGAATGCCTTTTTTTCCTTTGGGTAAATACCCACTAGTGGGATTGCTGGATCAAATGGTAGTTCTACTATTAGTTCTTTGAGGTATCTCCACACTCACGTAGACAAAATAATTCTTCTCTAGGTGGGGGCCAGAAGCCAGGAACTCTCTGAATACTTTCATGGAGGAGAAAACAGTTTAGGGAAGAAGTCATACTAACCAAAGCTTCATTATACATGTTGTTCTCCAAATTCCTTCTGGTGGGATGTGGTTGCTGCAATTATGATGAGTTTCTAACATTTATATAGCACTTAACAGTTTCCCAAATGCTGCCACAAATATCTCATTTGAGAATCAAAATCTGGGCCCTCCAAATTACAGCACAGTTTTTAAAAGGTTCCCAGGCTACTTGCTTGGCTAAAATGGTTATCATATGCCATGTTTTTATGGATCCTTTGAACTCTCTGTTAACTTGGCAAAACTAATGTGTTTAATTGGGTGTTACTCAAAGTTAATATGGTAACATGGTAGAGTCTTAAAACTACTTAAATGAATGAATAATCACAAACCTTTGTGCTGAGAACTCAGATCACCTCTGTAAGAAAATTGGCTAGTGGAGGATACAAGATTAAAGAGAGTAGGTAGTGTAAGAAGACACCAAGGCAGGTCTTGACTGCTGACTTGCCTCTCTCTGTTCTCTTTTGGTGTGCTCCTGCATCTGAGGGAGGAGGTGGGAAAGAGATATGCAGGGAAGGAACAAAAGGTCCTTTTGTTTTATAATTAATGGATTAACTAACCTTTTCTGAACATTTTGCTTGCAGATTTAAAGGCCCACACAGTTTAATCTTGTGTTACTGAACTAGTGATTGGTTTCCATCAAAGACAATAAAAATTAACTTTTTTACAAATCCTTTCCCCTTCCTGAGTCCAACACCAAAGTCTTGTTATATCAACTTGGAGAAACTGACCTAGACGAAATGTGTTTTAGCCCCTAAATTTGAACTTGACATGATAAGATATTGTAAACACAAACAATGCTTTTCTATAGCTTCACAAATTACTGACCCTTCTTTTTTCCTCCCTTCTGAAGTTCTCTTCTGTAATAACTGAATCCTTGCATCCTAAAGCTTCTAAACTTTCTGGTGAAATCCAAAAGACTTGATGCAATTTGATCACAGGCCAAATATTCTGCTGAAACAAAGTGGAAGCCAGAGGTGCTTTCACTTAAGACATCTGGTCACCTAGTCTTACGACTTCTTCGTAAGAGCAGGGTAGTCCCCAAATTGCACATTCTTTTGAAGAACCAAGAAGCCCTCCTCACTTATATCACACCCTTATGGACAAGGAGAGAATATTTCATGGCTTCAGCCTTCTTCATGGAAAACTGGGACTGCTACAGTGGCCTTAACTTAGTGATCTCTCATGCTAGTGATGGCTCTCTAGTTAGGAAAAGGATGAAAAATAGCATTGTGAAGTCCTCCACAGCTGCTTTATATAGTTTTTTTCCTGTGGTTGTTGTAACAAATTGCCACAAAGTTTGTGGCTTAAAACAATGTATATTTACTTTCTTATAGTTCTAGGAGGTCAGAAGTCTAGGCCAAAATCAAGGTGTCAGCAGTGCCGTATTCCTTCTAGAGGCTCTAGAGGAGAATCCATTTCCTTGACTTCTCTACCTCCTAGACCTGTATTTCCTTCATTCCTTGGCTCATGGCCCCCTTTTCCATCTTCAAAGCCAGTCATGTGTCCTCTTGCTTTGTTGGTCACCTTGCCTTTTTCTGCGTCAAATTTTCCTCTGCCTCCTTCTTATAAGAACAATTGTGATTGTATCAGGTCCACCCAGATAATCCAGGATAATCCCGCTATTTCAAGAACCTTCACTTAATCACAGCTACAAAGTCTCTTTTGCCATATGTAAAAAGAAAATCACAGCCTCAGGTGCCTGTGAAGAGCTAGCCCCACAGATCATTCATTAAGGAAATTTCTTGCTAACCTCCCACAAACAAGAACATGCAAATTGTATCCACGGCTAGCACCTAAAACTAAAGCCTATTTGATTCTACACTAATAATGAATCACAAGTTTATCTTACAGGTAACAGAACTGGAGAGGAGGCACAATCAGGCATTCTTCCACCTACCCAGGGATATCTACATAATTGATGCTTCCTTCACTCCCTAATTTTATGTAAAATGTAGATTTCTTGGGCTTCACAAGAATATAGCCACTACCTCATCAGCCCCCTGTCCCCG
>NW_012155284.1:11748377-11750238 GCF_000956105.1 Propithecus coquereli | reverse complement strand
TACCAGCCAGGGGTCCTGGCCTCTCTCTTTGCATAATCCAGTTGAATAGACGGACAGGAAAAACCACTGTTTTTCTGTTTTGATTGATGAGAGAAAAAAGACTTGTATGACTAGTCTTAATACAGAGACTTTTGGTACTTTGTGATATAAATTCATATATATATTTTTTCTTTGATCCTTTTTTTCTCCTCCCAGAGATAGGACTTTCCCTTATTGCTCTTTCTTTGTTGTTTGCCATAGAAAGTCCCATTTATAAGGGGCTTTTGTTGACTCTGTGTTAGCCTATTTCTGGAAGAATGAGGGGATCTTTGGAGTTGTTTCTTCTCTTAAGAAACTATTATTAATAGATTAAGTCACTTTACAATAAGTACATCATTGAAAATTAATGGCCAAAAGATAGGTCCTTTAAACTGAAAGATGGATTTTAGAGATCTCTTAATCTAAACAACTGCCTTTTTGTATTAGTAGAGGAATTGGATTAAAAGAAGGACACATAATTGTGTTATAGGTAGCCTTAAAAATTCTCTTAATAAAATTAAAAAGCAAAATTTGACCCAAGAGATAAAAATCCTTTGTAGAATTCCCCTTTGGGTGTGACAACAGAAGTCAATTTACCTTGTAGCTTAATGGCGAAAATTCTGTGCTTTTACCCTAACAGCCTGAGTTCAGTTTCCTAGCAGGGAATAAATCTGGTTTGATTTTATGCAACTTTTGCCATTTATTCTATGGGCAACCTTTAATTTCCTTCTTTTCTCCACCTGTGAGAGACACATGTGGCTTTTGAATCTTTATATGTAAATGGTCAGCTAAGAAACTGAGACCCTAAAAAAACGGCCAGACAAATATGTGCATTACACCTGGTTTATGGCTAGCAAGACTTTCCTATGTTTCTGTATCTTGTAAAAACTGTTTTCCACCTCTTTAGAGACACCTCTTACTTCCTTGATTAAGTTATAATCTTAGTTAAGCCTTATTGGTTTCACTTAGAAGGGTACCTTTATTCAAAAAGTTCGAAAGCAAAAATGGCAACTGTTAGTCCCAACTAGATCTGCTCTTCTAACAGCTCAGAATCCTTAAGGAACTCGGAGAAAAAAAAAGACGCCATTCACCCCTTTTTAGGGATCTTCTGTTTTCTTTATGGATCTAAAAGGTCATAAACAGATTCCTCTCAGATGTGAAACTACTCTCTTTTGTATCTTGTTACCTGATTTCTTTGGCTTTTGGGGTTACCATAAATTACTTTGTATTGCAAGAAAATTTTTGACCTTGGTGTGTGTCCTAGCTAGGCAAAAGTGGCCACGTTGGAGGCAGCAGAATATCACTACAAGAGGCTTCTTCTTTCTTTCAGCCTTAGATAAGAAAGGGTGTGGTTTAAATACTTAAAATAAAAAATGTTTGCAAGAAGTATATTATAAAGATATTACATAGCTCGGTCCCATGGCGTCTCTCTCTCACTCCCTTTTTGAGGGGTCTGAGATTCAATACTACCTATCTAAATCAAGCTGGTCTCCTTATAAAGTCCTGTGGTAAATTCCTACGATTTTGTGTTGCCTTGGCATTCAGTATCGTCTTCTTACACACTCAAACTCCTTCTTGAAAGGGCTTAGATTTTCTGTGTATTTTAAGATATAATTAATGCCCTGTTTCTTCTGAGACTCAATCAGGGTTTAGGCCATATGTGAGACAAATAAATTTTACTTGTTCCATTCTCAATGGCATGGTTTAAATCCAACTATCCTTTTGAACTGATGAGTTTTGCCATTTAAAAATCAAGGCTGTAGGATCTTTGTATACATGTGTATGTGTCATAAATTAAGTAAATAAGCCCAAATTCTTTTCAAGTACACATGACTTTAGTAAT
>NW_012155284.1:11740152-11746862 GCF_000956105.1 Propithecus coquereli | reverse complement strand
TTTATGGCAATATAACTATTTGCATAAGTTTATTAAGAATCTGTTTTTCTAACAGGAAAGAATTAGAGATGCTAGTTATTTTACCAAGGCTTTAACTGGAATGGCATATTTTCGGATATGTCCAGACTGCTTTAAGGAATTAGGTTGACTTTGTAAGGCCAATGAAAGTCCTCTGGAAAAAAATAAAACTGACTTGATACCTCATCTCTAACATTTCCTGATCTGTGGTAAGTAAAGGATGTCACTTTCTGATGGGTTCAGGAACCTCAAGTTACTTTGGGACCTTAAAAAAAAGAAGTATTTACCTAATTTATACAGATATCTGCAGGCAGTAAATCTTTGGCTTGGCTAGAGAGACCTTTAAATAACCTGAAATTCCTTAAAAAGAAAAGGGTTCTAGCAAAGCCAATTAAAAATTTTTTTTTTAAAAAAAAGGCCTACATGGACAATGATTATTCTTACTGCATTTTATGCAAATTATCAGACCAAATATGAGATGAAAATTTATTTTGCAAATAAGTTGATCTTACTATTTGTCTCTAATAAAAATGAGAAACTAGAGAGAGAAAATTATTTCAGTATATACACACACACACACACACACACACACACACACACACACTAAGCTCATTATTGCATTCTAGCCTTGTCCATTATTTACTTTTTTTTTTTTTTTTGAGGGTCTCACTGTGTCACCCTGGCTAGAGTGCAGTGGCGTCATCATAGCTCACTGCAACCTTGAACTCCTGGGCTCAAGTGATCCTCCTACTTCAGCCTCCCAAGTAGCTGGGACTACAGGCATGTGCCCCTATGACCGGCTAATTTTTCTCTTTTTTATAGAGACAGGGTCTTGTTCTTGCTCAAGCTGGTCTTGCGCTCCTGACCTCAAACAATCCTCCCACCTTGGCCTCCCAAAGTGCTAAGATTACAGGCATAAGCCACCGTGCACCAGGCCATACCTAAAATTTTTGACGGTGGCCCTTCTTGACTTAATTTTTTCTTCTCTGACAGACATGATCTCCTAAAAATGAACCTTCATAGTGATGTGAGATTTGATTAAAAAATAATAATAATAATAATACAACCATGAACTCAAGCCTTCTACAATGCTGTGTCTGAAAGATGTTGAAGAACAGGGGGGAAGTGTAAAAAGAAAATCACAGCCTCAGGCACCTGTGAAGAGCTAGCCCCACAGATCATTCATTAAGGAAATTTTTTGCTAACCTCATATAAGTAAGGAAAGGACATGCAAATTGTACCTATGTCTAGCACCTAAAACTAAAGCCTATTTGATTCCACACTGATAATGAATTACAAGTTTATCTTACAGATAACAAAACTGGAGACAAGACAGAATCAGACTGTCCAGGGATATCTACATAACTGATGCTTCCTTCAGTCCCTTATTTTATATAAAATGTAGATTTCTTGGGCCTCACAAGAATATAGCCACTACCTCATCAGCCACCCAACCCCCTGCCTTTTGCTTTCTCTCTGCATGCCTTTAAAATATTGAAGGTTCCAACCTCCCCTTCAGAAAAAAACAGCCACAGCTGCCTGGGGTTCATGATTTTTCCCCAGGAGAGTCCTCAAAATCTTGGCTTAATAAATTTCCATTAATTGAGATTTTTGACTAAACTCCATAATATTTTATCTAAACCATTTTAATGATATTCCTTAATTTCAACTTGTATTACAAGAGCAATTTTTCAGTCTTTTCTATGTACCAGGCACTGTCTTATGTATTTTACAGGAATCAACTCATTTAACCCTCATTCACAGTGCCTATGTTGTAGGTGCTATCATTATTCTCATTTTTTTCATTTCACACATGAGAAAATTGAAGCACATAGTGGTTGAATAATTGTGGTCAATTTTTCACAGACCAGGATTCAAGCTAACCACTAAGAATCACACTGTACTACTTATAGTCTAATGCTTTCTATATAGTTTAACCTCCTAGTTTGTAAGTTCTGTAAGAGAAGGCTTTTTTCTTATTTTCCCTTTTTTCTACATCACTGAGTCTAGTTTATTATACATAACAGGGCTTCAGGTGCTGAATAAATGACTGAATATTGATTGCCATTGTATTTCTCTTTTTTTCATATGCTTACTCTCAAATATTTTCCTTTAGAACCTTGCTACTCTAAGTGTAGTCCCCCAACCAGTAGCATAGGCATCACCTTGGGCCTTGTGAGAAATGCAGAATTTCAGGCCCCACCCCAGACCTACAGAATTTGCATTTTAATAAGTTTCTCACGTGATTTACATGCATATTAAAGTTTGAAAAGCACTCTTTAAAGCACGTGGTTAGATTTAACAAACTTAATCCACTATATCTACATGGTTCTCTCACCTATTGACACACTTGAACACCTTGGCTCTGGCCTCATTAAGTTCATTTTAGGTCTAAGGGTTTATGATCTGGCCACTTCCACAAAAAGCTGTTCTTTTTGTAAGCACTTGTTTCTATGTGAAAAGAGCAGTATTACTCAAGGGAAGCATTAATGGCTAGCTAGTACTTTTTCAACTTTTTTTTTTTTTTTTTTTGCTTCAAAATCCTCAACAGCAAGCACACAAGAAGCTCCTCTGCCCCGGCACATACATACAGACCCCACTTCAGTAGACTGCACTGCGGTGAGTTGGGAAGGCGCAGCCCAAGTGAAGAAAGGACTCACAGCCTCTCCCTGGCACAGGCAGGGAAGCTGCTCATCATGGTGACATAAAATAAATGCTCTAAAGTAGCTCATATGTCTCCACTATCAGGCGAGTTTCATAACAACATATCTCATCTTCCCACTCTCATCTCCAGACCCTGTAGCACCTGGCTGTGAAAACTTGTGAATAAAGGAGGTATTGAAATAGAGCTTCCAAGGCAATGCTTTTGAGAGAATCTAAAGGGCAGTTCGTGATCCCAAGATCAGGGCAGCACTTTCTAAACCAAGGGCTGATATCCCCGTAAGAATAATAATAAGAAAGTGCTCACTTAGCATAAAGGAAGATTAGATCACTGCAGATCCCCACTTGTAGAAATGGTTATCATCCTGACTCTGAAAGTGGTATAGGAAAATTGAACTGTAAAGAAACCAACAACTGTCAGATGATCTAACCTACTGCTCCTTTAGAACTCAATAGACCTAGATAAGGGTTTGATTGTATTAAATTTTTTGTTTTAAGATTTTAATCTCCATCTACATGGAAAATATTGGTAGGGGATTGCTATAATTAACACGGTATCCTCAATCTAGAAACAGAGGATGCTGATGTTCTACCGTTAGTAGGGTATTTTTGAGCATTTTAAACCACAAACTTTGATTTTAAACAGTACCTGACACCAGTCACATCTAACTGAGGACTTTTGCTTCTGGCCAAGATAGAATAAGAGAGACCAAATTTACCATTGCTCCTGAAACAACCAGAAACTAAACAAAATATATGAAGTAATGGTTTTCAAGACATAGGACATGAGGCAACAAAAGACAGCAGTCTCTGAGAAACATAAATAAATGAAGTGAGCCTTACCATCACCAGCTTACTTCCTGGAAAGAGTTTCCTTCCTGGCCTACAGAGGACAGCAAAAATTAATAATAAATAAATATATAAAAAGAGTTTCCAGGCTGTAGCACAAGGAAAGAGAATCCAGGTAGAGCCTGGCAGTCTCCCTGAGTTGCAGACAGAGCTTGGAGTCTGGGGAGGCTTCTTCTCAGGGCAGAGTGCCAGAAAGGAGAGAGCTGCACAGAGAGAAAACTCTGGAGGTCCCCTTTCCAGTATTCACCTGACTACTGGCTAATACAGGCATGGGAGGAAACTATCAGAGGCCAGAAAAAGAACTATCCAAAAGGATTAAAGGGAGCAAAACTCATTGCTCACACAGAACGGGGAATATTGCCTGTTTCCACTGGCTGGAATGGAAAATCTCATCATTCATAGGATATTACGTAGACTACCATATTAGTTTTAGTTTTCTATTACTGTATAACGATTTACCACAAATTTAGCAGCTTGAAAACAACACATTATTTCATAGTTCTTTAGCTCAGTAGTCCAGGAAGGTTTGACTGGGTTCTCTGCTCAAGGTCTCGTAAAGCCAAAATCAAAGTATCAGGTCAGGCTCTTATCTGGAGGCTCTGGAGAAGCCTCCGTTTCCAAAGTTCATTTTAATTAGTGGCAGAATTTGGTTTTGGGTGGTTGTAAGACTTAAGTCCCCTTTTTCTTCTGGCCATTAGACATGAATTACTCTCACCTGCTAGAGGTCTTTCAGCTCCTTTCCATATAATCCCTTCCATCTGTAAACCGAAAATGACACATCAAATTTCCCGTGTTTAGAATGTTTGACCTACTCTTCTGCAGCCATTCAGAGAACAGTATCTGCTTTTTGGAAGCTCATATAGGTTAGGTCCACTCAGATAATTTCCCTATCTTAAAGTCGACTGATAAGTAGCACTAATTACATGTGCAAAATCTCTTTTTCCGTGTCTCATAACAAACCCATGGTAACAGTAGGGGGCAAAGCCACAGGGGTAATACTAGAATTCTGCAAACTAGAAGTACTCAGAAGGGTCTTGCCTTGGTAGTGGGATAAAAATAGTCCTCCACTAAATGCCACTCTGAACCAGATTAATAAAGCTTAAAAGCAAGACTCAATAGGATCAAACTGTTTCCAAATAACTTAACCACATCCCAGAACAAAACTCTGGAACACCTATAGGAACACAAAAATATCTAGAAGCCAAAAAGGTAAAATCCACAATGTTTGGTATTTACTAGAAAATTACCAGGCATGCAAAGCATTAAGAATAGATGACCCATAATGAGATAAATCAAACAATAAAAACCAACACAGAACTGACAGCAATGATAGAATTAGTACACAAAGATCTTAACATCATTATTACATCTATGGTCAAAAAAATAGAGGAGGCCCAGCGCGGTGGCTCACACCTGTAATCCTAGCACTCTGGGAGGCTGAGGTGGGTGGATTGTTTCAGCTCAGGAGTTCGAGACCAGCCTGAGCAAGAGTGAGACCCTGTCTCTACTGAAAATAGAAAGAAATTATCCGGACAAACAACTAAAAATATATAGAAAAAATTAGCCAGGCATGGTGGCGCATGCCTGTAGTCCCAGCTACTCGGGAGGCTGAGGCAGGAGGATCGCTTGAGCCCAGGAGTTTGAGGTTGTTGTGAGGTAGGCTGATGCCACAGCACTCTAGCCTGGGCAACAGAGTGAGACTCTGTCTCAAAAAAAAAAAAAAAAGAGGAAAGATTGACCAAGTTAAGTAGAAATGTGGAAGATATTTAAAAAGACACACAATGATCTTTTAGAGCTGAAAATTGCCCTAGGTAGCAATGATGTCAGATTAGATATTGCAGAAGAAAAGATAAGTGAACTGAAAGACACAGCAATAAAAACTATCCAAAATAAAACACGCAGAACAAAGAAAAAAAGAATTTAAATAAATAAATAGAACATCGATAAGACGTGGGCAAATTCAAGTGTTTTCTATATATATAATTGGAACCCTTAAAGGGAGATAGAAGCAATATGAGAAACAATGGTTGAAAATTTTCCAAATTTGATGAAAACTATAAACCCACAGACCCAAGAAGATCAACCAACCCAAAAAACAAGAAGCATGAAGAAAAGTACACCAAAGCACATCATTATCAAATTACTCAAAATCTGTGATTAAAAAATCCTAAAATCAGCCAAAGAAAAAAATCATGATATGCGCAGAGGAACAATTAGGATGAAAGCATATTTCTCATAAAAAAAATGCAAATAAGAAAATAATGGAGCAACATCTCTAAAGTACTGAAAAATTGTCAACATAGAATTCCACACTACAGCAAAAATATCTTTTAAAAATACCTTTTCAGATTACAACAGCTGAAATAATTCATTGCTATCAGATATGCACAAGAAATGATAAGAAAATCTTTCAATCACAAGGAAAACGATACCAGATAGAGATGTATGTCTAAACAAAGGAATGATAAACATCTGAAATGATAACTATAAGGGTAAATACTTATGATTTATTTCTTATAATTGGAATTCCTTTAAAAATAATTCATTATTTAGAATAGGGATTGGTAAATGTTTTTTAGGGAAAGGGTCAGATTGTAAATATTTTAGGCAGTGTAACTCACACAGTCTTTGTGACAACTACTCCACTCTACTGTTATAACATGAAAACATCCATTAAAAAATATGTAAATGATTTTGTATGGTTGTGTGACAGTACCACTTTATTTTCAAAACAGTTGGCAGGCTGGTCTAGTCATCGGGCCTTAGTTTGCCAACCCAAAATTTAAAGCAAAAATAATGATACTATAGTGTGGGAATTATATATAGAAGGACAAGTTATAAAAAGAATAGCAGCCAGGTGTAGTGGCATACCTGTAGTCCCAGCTACTCAAGAGACTGAGGTGGGAGGATCACTTGAGTCTTGGAGTTCAAGGCTACAGTGAGCTATGATCATGCCACTGCATTGGTGACAGAACATGACCCCATCTCTAAAAAATAATTTTTTAATTAAAAAAAATCCACAAAGCCAGAAGGTGAAAACTGGAATTATACTATTATAAAGTTCTTATACTATATGTGAAGCAGAAAAATGTTACTTGAAGGTAGACTGTGCAAAGTTAACTATTTATATGTACTATAAGTCCTAAAGCAACTGCTAACAAAATGAAGAGTTATAGTTAATA
>NW_012155284.1:11736492-11738272 GCF_000956105.1 Propithecus coquereli | reverse complement strand
GCCAGCACTCTAGCCTGGGCAAAAGAGTGAGACTCTGTCTCAAAAAAAAAAAAAAAAGAATGAGGAATATTACAGGGGATAAAGTAAGACAATACATAATCATAAAAGGGTCAATTTTCCACCCAGACATAATAATCCTAAATATGTATATACATTACAACAGGATTTAAAAATAACTGAAGGAGAATTAGAGTAATCCACAAATATATTTGAAGTCTTCAGCACTCCTCTTTCAGTAATTTGTAGAAAAAGTAGACAGAAAATAAGTAAGGATATAGAAGAGCTGAGCAACACAATCAACCAACTTAACCTAACTGATATATATAAATTACTCTATTCAAGAACAGCAGAATATTCATTTTTCTCAAGTACACATGGAATATTCATCAAGATAGACCATATTCTATGCTATAAACCAAACCTTAACAAATTTAAAACAATAGTTAAAGCAGAAATAAAAAAACAGAATTATATCTTAAAACTCTCAAATGTTTGGAAATTAAACAACATATTTCCCAGTAACCCACAGTCAAAGAAGAAGTTTCCTTGAGCACACCATCCTGAGGCCTGAGGATTGACCTGCCTCACTCACTGCAGCCAGCACCTTCAGAAAACACAGGGAGGCCTGAGGACAGGCCCACCCCCACCATACTCTCTACCAGTGGCACCCATGCATGTTATCTGTGGGGCCAGAGGGCATGTGTGCCCAGCTCACTGCCACTACTGCCAGTGCTCCAGTACACCATCTGGGGGCCAAGAGGTTGATCTGCCCTACCCACCACTGCTGAAAACCATGCATACCATAGGGGAGCCTGAAGACAAGCACACCATACCCACCACTGTCCCTGCCAGTTCCTGTGCATGTTGTCCAGAGCTCTGGGATGTGTCTGCTCCAACTGCTGCTGCAGGCACCCACATACACCACTGGGAGGGCCAAAGGACAGGCCCACCTGACCCACCATCTGTGGTGCTCTCACATGTTGTCTAGGAGCCTAGGGATTGACCCACTCTGCCTGCCACCACTGGCACTGGTGCCTTCTGGAGGCCTAAAAATGGATCCATACCACCTGCTGCCACCACCCATGTATACCTCCAAAGGGCCTAGGTACTAGTCTGCCCAGGCTCTGTCACCACTACTGCCAGCAACCACCCACATACACTCCTGGGGGCCCAGGGACTGGCCTGCTAAGCCCACCACTGCCTCTGCTGGCACCTACACATGACATTCAAGACCAAGGGTTGGCCTGCTGCTACTACTGCCACAAATAATGCCATACACACCACCTAGGGGCCCCCAAAACCCACCCACCTAAGTGCCTGGTGCAACACTGACATTTCCAATACCTAAGCAAGCTGCCTAGAGGTCCAAGAACTGGCCCTCCTAGACCTACTACCACCAATGCCCACATACACTGTCTGGGAATCTGAGGACCAGTATGCCTGGCACACCACCACCAAAACTGGTGCCTGACAACCAGTCCACCTGGCATCCTCATCCCCCACAAAGCCTCCATGGAGCCTCCACCAAAAACTGCAGCCTAAACAGCTGAGAAAAATCACAGATACCACTGACATTGATTACAGTGGAAGAAATCATAACTACACTAAGGCACCCTCCCAGAATTAAAACCAAAACATCCTCCTCGGCCAACACTATAGATACATCTATTAGAAAAAGTTTTTCCCTATGAAAGCCAATCCATAAAATTGGAAGAATCAACTGTTACACCAGATGCACAGATATCAATGTAAGGAAACAAGAAACATGAAAAAGCAAAAA
>NW_012155284.1:11667229-11735367 GCF_000956105.1 Propithecus coquereli | reverse complement strand
CTATAGTGACAGATCAGTGGTGGCCTGGGGATGAAGAGTAAGGTGGTGGGGGAGAAAGGGAGGATTTACAAAAGGACCCAGACTTTTAGGAGTGGTGGCTATGTTCACCATCTTGATTATGGTGATAGTTTCATGTTTATATGAGTATGTCAAAATGTATCAAAATTTTATATTTTTAAATATGTTCAGTTATATGCCAACCTTAACAAAGCTGTCAAATATTAATATGAATCAGGACATACATGTAAACTTGTACAATTTGAGTTGACTTCAAGTAAATATCTTGCTAAACTCAGGATCTGACCATAAGCAACCTCCACCCCTCCACCCCACTCAAGAATAAATATGGGAATTTTATCAGAGTTGGAGTCCTTTGTGAAATTCTGATTGAAAGTCTAAAGCTTAAATTGATACTACCAGCTTCCAAAAAAGTCCAAAAGGGAACAGCCTTAAGATAAACATAATCCAAAAAAATAACTATCATCTCTAACCTTTACATTTCACATCTTTCAGCCTATTTACTACTTCTTTCTCTGGATCATAATTACCAGCAATGGCATCAAATTCTCCTTTATGCCCTAGTGTCTTTTCAAAAACTTGTCTGGATCCATTATTAAAATGCTGTGTTACGTCATGATTAAGTAGTTTTCACTTTTTATTCACTATAAAAAGCCAGAATGGACAGTTTTATCACTGCTTATTCTATATATAGGGAAAAATCATCCCCTATTTGGCAGCAAGAACAGCTAGTAACTCATTTTAATGCTGCAACAGGGCTTGCCTGCTAGTAGACACACCCCTGCTTCAGGAGGGCTTTGGATGGGTGAAGCTTATACAGGGCCATGACTCACTCAAATAAAATAACGAACCAGGCCATGAACACTTACAGGAAAATGTATAATTTTGCAGCCTATCTGCATCCGTTCAATTACGTTAGCATTCATGACCAATGTATTAAATTAAACATCCTAATGATATTTGCCATTCCTGGTTTTGAGCTGATTTCCTTAAAGAATTAGTATTTCATTTTTCTAATTTGAGAGCATATTAAGAACTGTTCTCCCCTTAACTAAATCCAGCATTGTGAAGGCTTCCTCCTAATAAGGCAGCCCCTTGTGCCCCTCCACCCATTCGATAATTCAGTTTTAAGACAATCAATGTTTTTCAGCCTAGTGTTGGGGCTCAGTCCTTAGGAGCACTTGAGCATTGCAGCCCCACCTTTCCCAGAGGAGGAATCCCTGGTGCCTTCATGCTCTTCAGCCCTTGTTGGATGGCCAAGGAAATAGTTGTGGTTAATAGTCACACAGTAATCTTTGGCAAGTGATTATTGCCCTTTAGAACTCCAAGTCTCAAAAATGTATTTCCTCTCTTTTGTTGACTGTCACTCCTGGAGCTTCAAACCATAGTGTGTTGTGGTTATTGTTATTTTTTAAAGCAACAGGAAGTTGCTATTGTCTGTCTTTGGTTAAGTTTCTTTAGCATGTTCTTTCTATTGCCATGTTATTAAAGGCACAGGAAAACACTATTTGTATTTAATCCCCTCCTAAATGTCAGCTTCCCCTGGATGCTGGCTGCTCAGGTAAGTGGAATTTTCCAGCACAAATGTCCCCCAGACTTCTTATCCTTGATTTGGCAGCTAATTGACCTGTCATCGTCATCCTTCACTCTGCATAAGTTATTTGCAACGTCTGGAACATTGCTGAAAAGTAAATAACAAGGCCTAAAATGCACGCTTTTAAAGAGAAACTATAAGTTGTCCTCTCGACTTTATCGGAAAGGCAGTATTGAAGTGATTTGGTGGCACACTGTGTTTCCACTCTTCTTAAGAATCCCTTTGGATAACTGGCTCAGCCGTAGAAACTTAGGCATCTTATTCAATATGCTCCTTTAGGCTCTCCTGTGTGGTTTTCTTATTGGTATTAAGAGAATCAAGCACGGATTCCTTGCTCAGCAGTTTATTGGGCATCTGTACAACTCGGATTTGAAATTTGCTTCATAATATATTTGGCCTGTAACACAAGGACTATCAGAACAGGAGATACCGCCAGGGTTTTCTGAAATCTCTGTTTCTTGTTAGGGATTTAGTAACCGCATGTAGGGCAGATTCATTTTACTGACCCATGAGATCAGACTGAGATTGTCGCAGATATATGTACAATCAATAACCTCATTATATAGCTGTACCCCTGAAACATGTCAGAAGTGCAACTGGCCATCCCTGAGAACAGGAGCAAACAGAGATTTGTTAAGAGAGGGCTGCTCTAGACGGTATTCCCAGAGGTTGTAATAACACATCCCGAACTTCCCTTTCCCTTCCAAAACACAAATCAATGGACCTCTCTTACATTAATTTATCTAAACTTTTCTTAACCATATTTATATTTTCAGTCTGTATGAACTCCTGGCCTAATGGATCTGAGAACCACTGTTTAAAGAGGATTAATTGTGTTGGAGTAAATATGTAAATATGTAAATATGTAAATAAAAATGGAGTAAGATGAATCATTCAGGCAGAATCATTGTGTTGCAAGCCAGAGCAAAAGGCTCTCCGAGCCTACCCGTGTACCCGTGCCCCTCCCTACTACAGAGCATTTTGTCATGCCCAGCCTAGCCGAAGAAAACACACAGCACTCACCCTGCCAGCTGTGTTTTCCGTGTTAATTTAAAATTCACACTCACGCTAGAGCTAATATGCTCAGCTAGGCTATGCAAGCCTTTAGCCTTTCTTTTGGTGAAAGAAGCTGTTGACATCTTCCTCAAAAAAATATTTATTATTACCTGTGAAATTGCTTTGTACTAGATGATGTTCAGGGTAAATAAAACTGGTGTGGTTCTTGACCTTCGGGGAACTCAGTGGGTAAAAGAAACAAACTCAGACAAACAAATAAATAGGAGTTTACAATAAATATAAGAGATGCAGTAATTAGGCAGAAACATTAGTACCTTAAGAAGAGAGGATTAAACATTTACAACATACATCAGAGCTACTTTTCCCTGTATGTGCCGTAGTTGGATAGTTGGATAGATGGATGGATAAATGGATGGGAGGGGAGGAGAGAGATGCTCTCCACAGATGCTCAGGAACTAGGAGAAAATTTAAAGAGGATCTATGACTTGCTTCTAAATCTGGTAATACTAATGAAGAGATTAACAGTGCTCTTGTAGATGTGCTACCAGAGGAAAGTTCATATTGAACACCACATTTTTAAGAGAGTCTGATACGGAGACATAGGCAAAATAAAATAAAAATAACTGTAATGGAAATAGAAGAGGTGAAGGGAACTGGGATTAGAGCTGTGTGTATATGGAAGAAAAGAAGACAGGGAAGAAAGATCTGGGATAACAGATTTCTAGTAAAGTTCTTGGGAAATGGGGTACAGTCTGGGCATCAGGATTTTTCAAAGCCTTCCAGGTGATTCAAAACATGCAGCCAAGTCTGAGAACCACTGATCTATATCATTCTACAAATGGCCACCAGTTCTAGCTTTCAATTATTTTCATTTTATTATTTCCTCTACTAAAAGATCTCACATTAGTTCTTTACCAATTATTGTGTAGGTATCATTTATTCTTTCATTTGTCCACTGTAATAGCTATAGATAATTGCTTTACTCCTTTGAGTTGTGGGCTCTGACCCTGTCAGTTGAAAATAATACCTACTTGTGGCTTTGCTTTAAACATTAAATGAGGCAATGTTTATAAAGCATTTACCATAGTACAAGGGACATAGAAAGTACACAGGAATAGTGGCACTTATTGTTTATAACTCCCATCATTCTCTGACAGATGATCTTGCTACAGTCTCCACTCCATCCGCTAAAGGCATCAGGCCAACCTCCTCCATATCTTTGCTCATGCTGCTCTTTTGCCTGGGGATAGGTCTTGTTCCTCTCAGTCTAACACCTGCCTCTCTGAAGTTCTACCTCCTGAAACCTGTTTGGATACTCTCCCCATATACTTTGTCCTAAACAATCCCTCCTTATTTTAGCATTCCTAGCATTTATATTTGTCCTTGATTTTAGTTGGTTTCGAATTGTCTCTTCTTTTTACTATGCATGTTAAGCATTGTCTCTGTAATTATGTTGTAAATTCCTTGGGATCAGGTATTTGGTTGTGTCATCCATGAGTGGGCATGCAGATCCTATTTATTGTGTTGAATTGAATAGTCATTCATGCATAAGAGTCACTCAGTAGACTGCAAGCTTCACAATGGCAGGGACCTTGTGTGTGAGATTCATCTAAATCTCCCCAGGACCTAGAATAGCATAGCACCTATTTATAATACATGCTGGTATTAGTTTGCTATGGCTGCCATAAAACATACCAAAGACTGGGTAGTTTAAACAACAGAAATTTATTTTCTCACAGTTCTGGAGGCTAGAAGTCTGAGATCAAGGTATTGGCAGGGTTGATTTCTTCTGAGACCCTCTCCTTAGCTTGTAGATGGCATTCTTTCCTTGTTTTGGTGTCTTAGTCTCCTTTTCTTACAAGGACACAGTAACATTGGATTAGGACTCACACTAACGGCCACATTTTAACTAATTACCTCTTTAAAGACCCTATCTCCAAATATGAGGTACTAGAAGTTAGGACTTTAACACATAAATTCAGCCCATGACAGTGCTTAATAAATATTTGTTGAACGAAAAATGCCCACCATGTCCTCACTGCTTAATCTACTATTATTACTTAGTGCAGCCTGGCATTTATTAAGCAACTGTTATGTTACTATCTTAGGTGGTTGTGATGAGTAAGCTACAGTTTCTACCTAAAGGCACATACATTTTAATGGAAGAAACCACTGTACACAATTTCAACAAATGGAAAATAAACTAAGTTAAAATATGCACTGAGGGATATGTGAGACAGAGGAGAGCCATTTAGCCACATGGGGTTCAAGGAAGGATTCCTTAAGGAGATAATTTCTGAATTGAGTTTTAAAAGATGAATGGGTATTCTATAGGAAAAAAAGGCAAGTGGGAATTGATTTTAGTATCAGGTGATTACACCATCTGTAGAGTAGTAGATGGATTTAAGGCAGGGGCAGAGTTAGAGGCATAGTAAAAATAAAGACAAAATTACAAAAGTTCAGGTGACAGATGAGGTGATTTGGCCAATGGTAGTTGGTACAAAGAAGTCAGCAGGTGTGAGAAACATTTAGAGGATAAAATCTATGGACCTCATTGGTTAACTGAATATGGAAGTGATGGAGAAGCAGACGCATAAGTATAGGATAGCTCTAAGGGACGGAGTGTTGAACAGTTTGGGGCCATGTTTTAAAACCACCACAATTGGCAGCACTTAAGAACTTGTGGGAAATGAAAATTCTTGGAGTTGACCTGGACCCACCAAATCAGACTCTCCAAGGGTGAGGCCCAGCAACCTGTGTGTTAATAAGTCTTCCAAGTGATTCTGACACTGCTGAGAGACCTTGCTCTAAGAATGAGAAACTTTCTGTTTATATTCAAGAAAAAGATATTTTCTCACTTTTGCTTCTTTCTAATAAGTCTCATTGAATTATTCACACCCCAGTTCTTGTTAAATATCTCAAAACCAATTAGTTGAGGGAAGGGAGACATTCTGGGTTACGGGGGTGTTTGGGGGTGTGGTGTGTGGGTGTGGGTGTGTGTTGGGAAAGAGTGTCGGGGAAAATGCCCAAATACAAACGATCTCTATGCATAAAAGATTTTTGAAATCTGACTTTCATCATTTATCTACTTAAATTTAATATGTGACAAGGCTTTGGGAAAATATTTTTTAGTGAAGTTGCAATTAAAAGAAAATGTAAGGACATCATAGAAGAAGGTTCCACTTGGTGGGGCAGGATTTGGAATGCACAAATTTATTTATTTACTGTCACCCAATGTGTTGCCCATTTCTACTAAAGGGAGGATGCATTAAAATAACTAGCTAGTCAATATCCCCATCGATGTTTCAGTAGGACCCCATAGTGGAATCAATAATGGTGACCTCAATGCAATGACCTTTGGAGCTCCGAACTCTTCTGTCTCACAGGTTATTTCCAATTGACTTAATAGAAAATGTTCAGGTGCAAAACCGAATGGTTCAGTTCCTGGAAAATCATTAGTAGTTAAGTAATTAAACAATCACTCACTTATTAACTTTTTCAGGTACTTCGGTCACGCTTGACAATACCAAGATTGTCGGGTAATTATATAAATTATTCCTATTCCCTATTTAGTACTTACTCAAAAAATATATTTTCATAAAGAATATGTAACAGACAGGGACATAACCTTCAAAGCCAGCGGGGCAGAAATAGGATGATAAATTCTCCTGAGGAAGACTGCTAGTTCAGAAGACATGTACGGAGCAAGCAGCATGGAGTGGTATAAACAGTAATGATTTGTTTCCTGTAATGTTTGAAATTGTAATAACCATTTCATAACTAGAAATAACAAAGTTAGCGTCATTTAAAAATTAAAATTAAAAAGAAATAAAAGACCTGGATTGAAGAAAAAAGCACAGGGGTTAAGTCAGAATGCCCTGGTTCAATTCCCGATTCTACAACTTATTAGCGGCATGACCTTGCACATGCTACTTAGTTGTACTGGGCTTCAACATTCTCATCTTTAAAGTAGAAATGCTTGCCTCAAATGGTTGGTGTAATATTAAAAGAGCTAATATATGTAAAGCACTCAGCACAATACCTGTCAGGGTGAGTGCTCAACAATAGTGGCTTTTTGCTGCTATTAGTAGCTCTGGGCTCAGCTCAGATCGGAATTCAAACACCAGTTCTACTTACCAGCTACCTGTCCTTAGGCTAATCATTACACCTCCATAAGTATTGTTTGTTGGTTGGTTCTTGAGATATGTAAAATATGACAAGATTATCTATCATTCATGGCTTCAGAGGACACAGAGTAGACACTTAAGAAAAGATGACTACTCCATGGTAGCTCTTCAGAATGGCTTTTATCTTTTACATCAATTTGCCTCAGTCTTGCCTGCTACTTGGGCTTAGTTCAGTCCTTAGTACAGCCCTGTCCATACTCGGGCTGGCAGGGGACCCTCTTCCTAAAAAAGAGATAGTTCTTTTCATTTTGTGTGTTTTCGGAAAGGCCTCTTATCTGTGCCTGCCCTCAGCCTGTCCTGGAACCACAGCATGGGGACTCCACAAACCATGGGGAAAAAGACAAAAGTCATGCTTTTCACTAAGAGAACAGAGATCATCTCAGACATATTCTGTAGACATTTTCCCATTTTTACCAACACAGTCCCGTCTTATTAGAATGTATTCTTAGCCTTCTGGCTTCCATCCAAGCCTAAAATTCAGTCAGGCACAAGAACTGAGGCAATATTATAATGAACGAAACCAAAATATTTCAGCCCAAACTACACTTGTTTGATTATCTCAAGATGACTCTTCAAAGGCCTGCAAACAGAAGTAGCCTTGTAAAGTTGTCTCTTGTGGGAAGATTTGCGTCTGTAGAGAAAATCTGCATTGATCCAGTCAGACTTTCTCTGAGGGCCTTCCCTTGTACAGATCTAGGAAAGACTAACTGAGACTCTGACACCTTTAAAGGTCTGAGAGAAACATTTCTGTCTATTCTCTCTGAAGGCTGCTACCTCTGAGTTTCGTCTATACAACAAGACCACCTTTGCTAGCCAGGCCTTATCTTCCCTCCCTCGCATACCTGTTTTGCCACAATCCAAACCCCCATTCTTCCTGGAACTTCAAGATGGTATAAAAGTATCAACCATCTGTCCATTTCTTTGATTTTTTTGTATTTTGTATGACTCTTGTGTACATTAATAAGTTTGTATGTCTTTTCTCCTATCAATCTGCCTTTTGTCCATTGATTTTCAGTGAACCTTCAAAGGACAAAGGGGAAATTTTCCCTTGGCCCCTACAATAAGAACTGGATGAAGAGAATGACATAAAAAGCATAAAAGAAAAAGTAATTAGATGTAACTATATTAATTTTTTGTTTGTATTCACATCTCTATGGCAAAGAGACCACATAAAAATAAAATGTCAGATGACACATGGAAAAATATTTTTAATATGTATGGCAGTCAAAGTGTTAAAGCCCTTAATACTGTATATAAAAAACATTTGCGAATCATTAATATGAAAAATACCAGTATCCCAATAGAAAAAAAATGGGCAAAGAATATAAACAAGACAGTCACAAAAGAAGACATACAAAGGATAAATAAACAAATGAAAAATGATCAACCTAACTGGTAAACAGAAATAAATTAAAGCAATAAAATTTCATCAGATATTCAAGGATTTTATAAACTTGAGGATGCCTAGTGTCGGTGAGGGAATGGGAAAATGGTACTTTGAATATTGTCGATAAACCTTTTAGAAGGGCAGTGTGTGTTTGGCAAAATGTTTCAAAAATTTAATGTGCATATCATATGATCTAGTAATTCCACTTTTAGGAATTCATCCTAAGTGGTCAAAATGCATATAAAAGGATGTTTGCTACAGAATTGTTTATAATAGAAAAAATTAACACAAGCTAAAAATCTACCAATTTGTCATTGGTTAAAAACAATAATGAATCAATATCTTATCCATACAGGAGAAAATATACTTCCCTTAAATATAGATACTGTAGAACTTCATATATTGACATGGAAATCTGTCCCTAGTATGGGGGAAGGGGTAGCTATCCAATCAGAGAAACCAGCCTGTGCAAAGGCCCTGTAATGGGAAGGGCTCCTACTCCACATGTGGTTTTGTAATCAGTTTTACCTCTGTGGGAGTCTGCCCTAAGTTAAGACTGAGAGTGAAACTTCACTAGGCAGAGACTTTATCTTTCTCGTTTACTGCTATATGCCAAATGCCTTGCACAGCCCTGGCACAATAAACGCCTATTAAATTGAACTTAATGCCATTTCTATAAAAGTGTTTCTGTGTGGACATACAGAAGGATATTTGGAAGGATGCTTGCCAGATGTTAACAGTGGTAACCTCTAGGTTGAAGGATTTGGAGGGATGCTTATTTTCACACATTGTTTGAAATTTTAATGATAAGCATGAGTTGGTTTCATAATTAGAAATAATTGGGTTATTGTCATTTAAATAGTTTATGAAGAAGGAAAAGATCTGAATGAAGAAAAAAAAACTACTAGCCTTTGGACTCCACATTTATGGTTTTTCTTGAAAGTAACCTCTTACTCTCCTGTAAAGTTTGTTTGCCTTAAAGACAAACAAAGTAGCCATACCTGACTGTCAGCAGTTAAAAAGGCAGCTGACACAGTCTGGGGATTGGCAAAAGTGTTTGTCCAGTATTCAGAGAGAAGCCTCTCCCAACACCAGCCTTGCAGTTTTGACTGCCCCTTGGTGGAAGGGAATGTTCTTCCCTTCCTTCAACCACCTGGCGGCAGCACACCATTCATACTTTGACACTCAACTCAACCTCACCTCCTCCAGAAGCTTCCCAATCCGGACGCTTTCCCCCATGTCCCTATAATGCTCTCTGTATTCTTCTTTTGTCACCATCTCTCAGACTCTAAATGATCCATTTCCTTGCCTGTCTTATCCATTTACATGAGCTCCTTGAAAGCAGAAGCATGTTTCACTCAGCTACTACTTCCAGGCCTAGCCTATCAACTGATACATAGCAGAGGTTCAATAAATGCTTGTGAATAAACAAGCAGACAGTAGCAAATTTACCCTGGGCTTTGCCCTGCTGGTGTTACTATGCCCTAAGAAAGTTTCCCACACCCCAAGTTCTCTTGAAGCTGGCTTGGTCTATCCCCCGCAGCTGGGTCAGGCACTCTGTAGATTCCCAATTCACATGACTGCATCCAGGTCTGAGGGATAGACATGGTTTACCTCCCAAACATTGTGGGGGGCGGTGGTGTTAACAGGTGCCACCTTTCTGTGTCTGCTGACTGCCTAGAACTCTCTGTGTTCAAACAAAAACAAGATGGGACACCAGTATAAAGTCAGATCAAAGCTTCTGAGGCTTGTCATGTGTCCAAACACCAAAGCTTTCTGAAGGAAGAGGCAGTATTTGTCCAATCCACATTTTATCAGTGGGTGTAGAATACACGCTGATCCTCACCGCCGTGCACGCAGAACTTTCTCACACACAAAAGGGCTCTGGGCAACCCAGCAGTTACATATTCTTTCTCTGAACACCTCAGCCCACGGGCTTCCAGGTGAGTTTATGCCAAGCAAGTCTTGGGTAGCCCAAGGTATATAAACGTTACCAGAAGAAAGAGTAAGAACAAAAACTGGGATGTTATATGTTCTGACAGACTGGCAATGTTTTTATTTGATTCAGTGAATTTTTCTCTGAGGTTTAGCAGGAAAGCAAACGCTCAGTTCTACCTGAGCTGAGCTTTTAAAGTGCTGCTGCATTAGAATCAGAACTGTGGGGAATGATAATGTTTCCATTAATGAGAAGAAACAGTGCTAGAACAGTATCTTTCTAAAACTTCAAATGGGTGACAGAGTCCAGGGTGAGACTCTCAGTAAACACATAGGCAACATTCAGCTTCTGGTTCGTTCTTTCCTTGCCCCTCTCCATGTACAACAGTGAATTCACTTCTGGAAATATATTTTTTGGAAAAATCCAAAATATGGGGGGCAGGGAAGTCTTGCATTATTTATATTAAGAAGAAAAGAAGGAAGGAAGGTGGAAAGGGAGGAAAGAGAGAGGGAAGGAAGGAAGCACCTAAAAGCCTACCACTGAGGGACACTTAAGTAATTTTTTGTAATTCTACTGAATACATTATTGTGACTCCATTAAAATGATTTTGAAGAATATTCAACAACATGGAAAATGCTAACTGGATGACTTTAGGAGAAAATACAGAATAGTAATACATTATAACCACACAACTTTGGAAAAGACAGAAAAATATTAATATAAGGACAAAAGTAAAACAAAAATTAATAATCCAATCACCCATGAAAATATTAACATGAATATTTTCTTCCAGGCACCTTTTGGATCATGTATGTATATATACACACATAAACATGTTTTTTATTTTTTTATTTTCCCAATTTAGTAATTTATACAAACATGAATTTTAATAAAATAAAATTGAATTCTCATGCTGTATACTTACTTTTATATCTTACCTTTTTAATAAAACATTTTATTCATGAGAATTATATATTCCTTAAAAATATGATTTTCAATACCTGCATAGAAGTTTGTCATGTGAACATCCCACTATTGATTAGGTCAAACCATATAAAAATGCTGCTTTGTAGGTCAGTATTTGCCAACTGTCAGTAATTCCATATGGTTCAACCTAATAGTTATCTAATTCCCATTTGGAACACTTGGGTTATGTTAATTACTCACAATGAAATCATTATAAATAAATATTTAGTGCCTCTTTACTTATTTTACTTGGAGAAAATTTCTAAAAGGAGAATTTGTCGATAAACTGATTTCTAAGACCTTCAAATGTTTTTCCATATTGCCCTTCAGAAAACTTATACTGATCTACATTCCTATAGCAGTGCTTGTCATGTTGTTTTTACTGTGCTCCAAATGCAAGAAACTCCTTATATTTTCTATTTAACACATAATATTCTAGAACAAATTACCTTTTTTTCTTTCTTGCTATTTAAGCTAACAGTCTCCCCAGAATTGTGAACAATTCATCCCATCAAATCTTACTGGTATCAGGGGAAAAGACTGCCTGTTAAAGCCTTCTATCTGAACACATTAAAATTAGGGATCAATTCTGAAGTCTGGAGTAAGAATCAAAAAGGATAAGTTCTGGGGCAAAGTAAATACCACAATGGGAAAAACACGCAGGGAATTTTAAATTCTAGAGTTAAATTTAGAATTCACAAGCTTAGAGTCTAGCAAGGTGGTGGAAGCCCACTAGTTCAGGCTGGGACAGGGTAAAGCACAAGAGTATGATCACCAAGGTAAAGCACAAGAGTATGATCACCAATAAAAGAAAGTTCTTGGCTGTCTTTGGTGTTCAGCTGTGGCCAGTGAAGTCTTCATTTCTGCCAGAGTATCCCCTGCATTCACTTCCTTACAGAGACCTGACACCTGCTGTCGCAAAATCATATGGTGAAACAGCGCTGGGTGATGGGAAAAGTCTGGGGGATCAAAGATTATAAAAAAGATGGTAGGAAAGTTGTCTGGATGGGCCTTTGAAAAAAAAAAAAAAAAAAAAAAATGGGAGGCAGATAATTTAGAGCATGTCCTCCTAGGGGA
Organism: Propithecus coquereli; assembly: GCF_000956105.1. NCBI lineage: Eukaryota > Metazoa > Chordata > Mammalia > Primates > Indriidae > Propithecus > Propithecus coquereli. Next base: position 11,723,185 of record NW_012155284.1, on the reverse strand, counting down.
GCTTTGACTAAATCCTTTTAATGTAAGCAACAAACCTTACCCACTAGTTCAGTTAAATATCCTTGCAAGGATAGTAAGTAAATCCTTAGCCATCCTGGCCATCTTCCCCCAAAAGACAGAGGATAATACAGGGAGGGTTACAGATGCTTTAAGGGCCCCGCACAGCCAGGGGGCTGCCTGGGACCTCTGTAAAGAGAACTGAAAGTGTGACTTTGTTCTCCAGAGAACAACCTAAAGAAAAGGCAGAAACTCTCTAGCTAAATGACACCAGGCCAACTAAAACATCAAGCTGAATAAAAATTTCGAGGCTTTTCAAAGGGAGGCTTCATAATGAGCAGTCGCAAAAGCTTCTTTGAGCCATGGCAAGTCCCTGGTTCCCAGTAAAATTCTAGACCCTCCAAGTTTGCTTGGCTGGGGACTCCTCTAGGAGCTGAACACAGAGCTTTCCCGGAGTCTTTCAAAAACATTTTCACAGATTGCTACATCCCAATTGTACAGCAGCAAGTACACCATCAGCAGAGTTGCTTAAACCAGTAAACCAGCTTGTTCTAGCTCACAAATGCACCCAGATCTAATTTTCCTTCTCCCGCTCATCGGCTGTAAAGACATTTAAGCTGCAATAATTTAGTTTCACACAGCACCAGCAATGAAGTTTCACACTTGTCAAAGATTAATGAATTGAATTTGAGCTATGGGTCAAAGTCTGGAACTGACCCTCACCCCTCTGCAATTTTCCTTTCTTTCAGCCTCTCAGATCCTGTCCTATCATGGGGCAACCAGTCATAAAAAATGATAGGAGACAGAAAATGGGCTCTGAGGTATCCATATTTCAGAAAAGACCAAGAAACTCAGTTTTCATTTCTCTTAAAAATGTTCCTCCTCCTACGTCTGATTCAGAAGGCATGCATGCAGAACTAACCCCACATAGAACTTCTTAATTATATATAATAACTTTTCCTTTTATAGTTTCTCTTCATATAGAAGTTTATACCAGTGGTTCTTGTACTCTTTCTATAAATACTTCTTCGGGCATCTGACATATCTCCATAGATAGCCATTTCCCACTGCCCACATTGGATTCATGAACATCAGTGTTACTTTCTCTCTTTCCAGTCTATAAACAGTATTAGCAAACTTCATCTGAAATGAGCTTTTGGGGTTTAGAGTTTCTGGAAGCTTCTGGGAGACTCCCTTAGAGCCTTAGAGAACATCTGTGGGGCAGAAACTCTAACTAAATGACTACAGGCCAACTAAAACATCAAGCTGAATAAAAATTTGGTGGCCTTTCAAAGGGAGCCCCTATAATGCCCCCTATAGTGCCTGAAAATAGGCACTATTTTCAGGAGCCTTAGACAAATCTTCTCTCTCCTATTCTTAAAGCTTACATCACAGAATTCAGACTAGGCTCTTCAAATGTTGCTAATGAGTTTGAAGCAGAATTATGTCTGAAGTGGTTTTTTGTTTTGTTTTGTTTTGTTTTTTAAGGCCACTGACTTTATTGATCTAAAAAACTTTACAAGGACAGTGACTGTTCTGCCAAAAAAGGAGCCAAATGGCATCAAACAGACCGAGGTTAAAGGTGGGGGTGAGGGAAGGGACCAGAAATCCACTCAGGAAAGCTGGTAACTGCTAACATGGAACTGGCAGGGGAAGGAGAAGGGAGATGCATTTTTTCTTTCCAACAGCTTTATTGAGATATAATTCATGTACCATAAACTTTATCATTTTACAGTTGACAATTCAGTGGTCCTATTGGATTTTTTTTCATTTTTTTAAATTTCAGAATATTACAGGGGTACAGATGTCTTGGTTACATGGATTGCTTTGGACTGCTTGAGTCAAAGTTATTAGTGTGCCCATTACCCAGATAGTGTACGTTTTACCCGTTAGGTGTGATTTTACCCATCCCCTCCTACCCCCTCCCACCTGCATGATTTCTGTTGAGTTTTACTTCCATCTGTGCACATGAGTGCTAATCGGTTAATTCCAGTTTAATAGTGAGTATATGTGGTGTTTGTTTTTCCATTCTTGCAATACTTCACTTTGGAGGATGATCTCCAGTTCCATTCAGATTGTGGCAAAAGGCATTAATTCATTTTTTCATGGCTGAATAGTACTCCATGGTGTACATATACCACATTTTATTAATCCACTCATGAATTGATAGGCACTTGGGTTGATTCCACATGTTTGTGATTCTGAATTGTGCTGCAGTAAACATTCTAGTGCAAGTGTCTTTTTGATAAAATGATTTTTTTTCCTTTGGGAAAATACCAGTAGTGGTATTGCAGGATCAAATGAAGTGGGGGTCTTTTATATTTTATGTTTATGTCTAGCACATTTACTTAGTTTTGTGGTAGATTTTACAAGTGAAACCCATGGTGGAGTTAAGCTGAGCTTAACTATGCCTGTATTTTTTCCAAATATACTCTTAGCCCCAAATTACAGAACTCCCATGGGAAATGATCAGATCATACTTTTCCCGTTTCAGAAGAAAAGAAACTGATTATATTTTAAACTATTTTTCCACTTCCAATATAACCAAGAAAGCTGCTACCAGATCCTAGCCTCAAACATATAACAGCCTCAAAGCATGGACAAATTATGCAAGTAAAAATCAAATATCCAAATGTACTAGAGAGTGAATGCAAGCCGGGAAAATCTAGAATGGAGCTAAAATTTAATAGTAGAGATTGGTTCAGGGTGAGTTAATAATTTTTATGCCTTCTGTCTCAAGGTGGATTGAAGTCAGTGCCACACTGGGTAATGAAAACTCTAATAGAAAAACCAAGTCTTTCTGGATTAAAAAATCAAAGGTCAGAATTTGAAACAACCATAGCTACTGGAAAGTGAGCAGGAAAACCCCCAAAAATGTGAGCCAGTGAGTGGTAACTCCAAATTTTGTACATGTACTCTTCCCAAGTATCTGAATGGCCTTTGAGTCACATATGCATTCGGTAGTCTCAAAGCACCTCAGCAAAGAAGAAACAAACAACCAAAAATTAAAAAAAAAAACTAAACTGAGGGTTGAGCTACCACACAAGAGACAGAGTATGCAGTTTGAGTTACCAAGGTAATTGCCTGCTGAAATAAAACATCAACAGTCTTCAGAGGAATGTAATTGAATTCAGAGCACCTACAGCCAATCATTCACAAGGTCCAGAGTATAATATGAAATTTCTTACCATATGAAGAAACTATCCTCAAAGAAATAAAGAAAAATATTCTCACAATGAATTAAAAGATAGGAAATCTCTGCTGAGAAATGGAAACTATAAAAAAGAACTAAATTGAAATTTTTTAACTGAGAAATACCATATCCAAAATTTAAAATTCACTAATTGTGCTTAATAGCAGAATGGAAAATACAAAAGAGTCAGGAAACTTGAATACAAATTTGGAAATGACCCAGTTTGAAAGACAGAGGAAAAATGATTGGGGAAAATGGAAAAGATCCTCATGAGCCCATGGACTTACAGAACAATAACAAAAAGTCTAACATATGTGTTACTGGAATCTCATGAGGACAGGAGAATTGAGAGTGAGCATTAAAAAATATTTAAAGGTATAATGGCTGAAAAGTTTCCAAATTTGATAAAAGACTTAAATTTACAGATCCAAGAAGCTTAGTGAATGCCAAACAAGAAAATTATGTGTAGTTTGATCATAGTTAAACTGCTGAAAACTAAAGATATAGAAAATCTTGAAAGCATTTGGGTAAAACGACACATTACACACAGGAAAACAATGATTCAAATATTTTGACTTCTCATACAAAATTGTGGAAGCCAGAAGAGAGTAGAACAACGTCTTTTAAAGAACTGAAAAACAAAACAAAACAAAAAACCTATTTACCTTGAATTCAATAGCCAGTGAAAATATCTTTCAAGGATAAAGGAAAATAAAGATATTTTCATATAAAATAAAACTAAGAGAATTTACTGTTAGTTGATCAGCACTATTAGAAAAGCTAAAGGAAATTCTACAGGCTGAAAGGAAACGATACCAAATGGAAACTCAAATTTATAGAAAAGGATATAAAACATAAAAGGGGCAAATATCTGGGAAAATATAAAAGACTTTTTACTTTTCTTTCCTTAAAATTCAAGACTGTTTACAAAAAAGTGTACATCATTGTCTCATGGAGTTCATAATGTGTGTTAACACCATACATGTGATAACTACAGTGCAAAGGACAGGGAGGCAGAATGGACTCATATAGTTGTAAGGTTTCTGCATTTTACACAAAGTAGTACAACATTAAGTAGTAGACTATAAAAAACTAAGGATGCATATTGTAATCCCTAGAATAATTACTGAAAATAATACAGAAAGGTATATCTAAAAATACAATAGACATTTTTAAAAACAATTTGAATTCTCCAAAGAAGAGATAAAAAGGAAAAACAGAAAAACAAAAAATGATAAAATGGTAGACCTAAATCCAACCATATCAATAATTTCATTAATCACTTATGAACTAAACAGAAATTGTCAGAATGAATAAAAAAGAAAATAAGATCCAGTTACAAGTGATGCACTTTAAATCTCATAAGGAAGTCAAAAAACAAAAAAAAAAGAGAATTAGTTCAAACCATAAAATAAAAACAAAAAAAAAGTGGATTTATGAAGAAAATCTAAAAAATCTTCACAAAAGCCTATGTTTGAGAAATAGCCTCTGTGAACTTTTCAAACTTTATGCTTCAGAACCAAGTATGCAATTCACTGATTTTAGTCAGACACCAAGATAATTATCTACATTCGACCTTATCTCATTAACATATCCCACATGTTAAGTGGGACATCATCAGTCTTATTCCCTTCCTTCTATCTCCTCTTTGAGCAAACATGATCACTTTCTTTCCCTTCCTAAACCCAATCACCAGGCAAGGTGTGTGTACCCATGTTTTCTTTATAAACATTCTCAAAAATTCCTGACTTCAGCACAGATTCTTTATTTGAACATCACAATCTTAGTTGCATTTTGAGAGGGGATAGGAACTGTGGGTTCTGATTGAGTTTTGGTAAGGTATTCTGTAGAATGTCTCTCAATTTGGGTTTGTCTGGTGTTTATCTCATGATTACATTGAAGTTATGGGTTTGAAGGAAGAATACCACAGAGAAGTGTCCTTCTCATCACACTACATCAGTGGATACATACTATTAACATGACTCATCTCTGGTGATATTAATTTAATTTTGACCACTTGGTTAGGGTAATATCTACAAGCTTTCTCCATTGCAAAGTTAGTATTTTTCCCTTTCTATACTCCATTTTTTGGAAAAAGGTCATTAACTCCAGCCCACACTCAAGGTGAAGGGAATTAAGCTTAACCTTCTGGAGAGGGTAGCATCTACATAGATTATTTGGAATTCTTCTACAGGGGAAAATCTCTCTCTCTCTCTCTCTCTCTCTCTCTCTCTCTCTCTCTTTCTTGTCTTTCTTCACTTATTCATTTATTCGATTATTTATTTATATCAATATAGACTCATATATATTTATTTTGTACTTTGTGTTATACTGTGATATTGTGCTGATCCTTTTTAACATAAATGAAATAATTTTCTGTGCGCAGAAACTTTTTTTAAGAGACTTTATTTTTCCAAGCAGTTTTAGGTTCACAGAAAAATTTAGTAGAAGGTACAGAGATTCCTACATATCCCTATCCCCACACATACATAGCCTTGCCTGTTATCAACGTCCCTCACCTGAGTACATTTGTTGTAATTGATGAACTTACATTGACACATTATTATACCCAGAGTCTATAGTTTACATTAGAGTTCACTCTTGGTGTTGTACATTCTATGGGTTTGGATAAATGTATAATTTGTCCAAGAATCCATCATTATGGTATTAATATCATATAGTTTGTCTGCCCTAAAAATTCACTGTGCTCTTCCTATTCATCTCTCTCTCCCCCCAACCCCAGAAACCATTGATATTTTTGCTATCTCTACAGTTTTTGTTTTTCCAGAATGTCATATAGTTGAAATGATATAGCACATAGCCTTTTAAGATTGGCTTTTTTCACTTAATAATATGCATTTAAGTTTCCTTCATGTTATTTTGTGGCTTGATAGTTCATTTCTTCTTAACATTGTATAATATTCCATTGTCTGGATGAACCACAGTTTATTCATTCACCTACTGAAGGACATTTTAGCTGCTACCAAGTTTTGGCAATTATGAATAAAACTACTATAAACATTTGTGCTCAGGTTTTTGTTTGTGGACGTAAGTTTGCAACTCCTTTGAGTAAATACAAAGGAGCACAGCTTGTGTATTGTACAGCAAAAGTATGTTTAGTTTTGTAAGAAATTGTCAAACTGTCTTCCACAGTGGCTTTATCATTTTGCACTCCCACCAGCAACGAATGAGAGTTCCTGTTGCTCTACATCCTCTCCAGCATTTAGTGATGTCAGTGTTCTGGATTTTAACCATTCTAATAGACCTGTGGTGGTATCTCATTGTCATTTTAATTGGCATTTCCCTGATGACATATGCTGTGGAGCATTTTTTTTCATATACTTATTTTTCATCTGTGTATCTTCATTGGTGAAGTGTCTATTAAGGTCTTTGGCCCATTTTCTAAATCAGGTTGTTGGTTTTCTTATTGTTGAGTTTTAAGGGCTCTTTGTATATTTTGGATAACAGTTTTTTTGTCAGATAATGTCTTTTGCAAATATTTTCTCCAAGTCTGTGGCTCAGTCTCTTTTTTATTTTTTAAAGAGAAATTCTCACTCTGTCACCCTGGGTAGAGTGCAGTAGCATTGGTCTAGCTCACAGCAACCTCAAACTCCTCAGCCCAAGCAATCCTCCTGGATCAGCCTCCCAAGTAACTAGGACTACGGGTGCACACCCCGACATCCAGCTGATTTTTCTATTTTTAGTAGAGATAGGGTCTCATTCTCACTCAGGCTGGTCTCAAACTCTGAGCTCAAACGATCCTCCTGAAGTTCAGCTTATTATTTCTTCCTTTCATGGATTGTGCCTTCGGTGTTACAACTAAAAAGTTATTGCCAAACCCAGGGTTGTCTAGATTTTCTCCTATGCTATCTTTTAGGAGTTTTATAGTTTTGTGTTTAGATCTGTAATCTACTTTGAGTAATTTTTGTGAAGGGCATAAGGTTTGTGTCTAGATTCATTTTTTTTTTTTCTTTTTGCATGTGGATGCCCAGTTGTTTCAGCACCATTTGTTGAAAAGACTATCTTTTCTCCATTGTATTTCCTTTGTTCCTTTGTCAAAGATCAGTTGATTATATTTCTATGAGTCTATTTCTGGCTTCTCTATTCTGTTTCATTGATCTATTTTTCTACTCTTTTGCTAATATCACACTGTCTTGATTACTGTAGCTTTATAGTATGACATGAAGTCAAGTAGGCACTATCCTCTTCAACCTGAAAAAGCTGATGCAAATTTAAAAATAAAATAGAGGGGAAAAAAGTAGTGACTATCCTCCAATTTTGTTCTCCTTCAACAATGTGTTGACTATTCTGGGTCTTTTGCCTCTCCATGTAAACTTTAATATCAGTTTGTCAATACCCACAAAATAACCTGTGGGATTTTGACTGAGATTGCATTGAATCTATAGATTAAGTTGGAAAGAACTGATATCTTGACAATATTGAGTCCTATTACCCATGAACATAAAATATCTTTTCATTTATTTAGTTCTTCTTTGATTTCTGTCATCAGAGCTTTGTAATCCCTCATACAGATCTTGTACATATTTTGTTAGATTTACACCTAAGTATTTCATTTTTAAGGATGCTAATATAAATGGTATCATGGTTTGAATTTCAAATTCCACTTGTTCGTCTCTTGTATGTAGAAAAGTAATTGATTTTTATGTATTAACCTTGTATCCTACAACCCTACTATGATCATTTATTAGTTCCAGGAGGGTTTTTTTTTTTTTTTGGTCAATTCTTTCGGATTTTCTACATAAACAATCATGTCTTCTGAGAAAAAAGACAGTTTTTTATTCTCCTCCTCTATGCGTACACCTATCTCCTTGTTTTCGTTTTATTGGATTAGTCAGGACTTTCAGTACAATGTTGAAAAACAGTGGTGAGAGGGCACATCCTTGTCCTGTTCCTGATCTTAGTGGGAAAGCTTTGAGCTTCCCACTTTAAAAAATTTGAAGTGTGATATTAGCTGTAAGTTTTTTGTAGATATTTTTTATCAAGTTGAGGAAGTTCCCTTCTATTCCTAATTTACTGAGAATTTTTATCTTAAATAAGTGCTGGATTTTGTCAAATGCTTTTTCTGTATATATTGATATGATATGATTTTTCTTCATGTTGAACCAGCATGCCTGGAATAACTTCTGCTTGGTTGTGGCGTATAACTTTTTTTATACATTGTTGGATTCAATTTGCTGACATTTTGCTGAAGATTTTTGCATCTATGTTTGTGAGGGATATTGGTTTGAAGTTTTCTTTTCTCGTAATGTCTTCATTTGGTTTTAGTATTAGGGTAATGCTGGCCTCATAAAATGAGTTAGAAAGTATTCCCTCTGCTCCTATCTTCTGAAAAAAATTTCAGAGAATTGATATAATTTCTTCATTAAATGTTTGGTAGAATTCACGTAACGAACTCATCTGGGCCTGGTGCTTTCTGTTTTGGAAGGTTGTTATTTATTGAATCAATTTCTTCAATAAATATAGGCCTATTCAGGGTATCTATTTCTTTTATGTGAGTTTTGGCAGATGGGGCTTTCCAAGGAATTGGTCCATTTCATCTAGGTTATTAACCTGTGGTCATAGAGTTGTTCATAGTGTTCCTTTATCATCCTTTTAGTGTCCATGAGATCTTTAGTGAACTCCCTGCTTTTATTTCTGGTATTAATAATTTGTGTTCTCACTCTTTTTTTCTTAGTTAGCCTGGCAAGAGACTTGTCAATTTTATTGATCTTTTGAAATAATTAGCTATTGGTTTCATTGATTTCCTCTATTGATTTCCCACTTTTAATTTCATTGATTTCTGCTCTAATTTTTATTATTCCTTATTTTTTACTTTGGATTTAATTTGGTCTTCTTTTTCTAATTTCCTAAGGTAAAAGCTTAGGTGGTTGGTTTTATATCTTTCTTCTTTTCTAATATATGCATTCAATGCTATAAATTTCCCTCTAAGCATGACTTTTGCTGCATCCCACAAATTTTGATAAGTTGTGTTTTAATTTTCATCCTGAAACTTTTTGATTTACCATAATCCATACTGTATGTTTTCATATCTACCTAAGTAGATCTATTTCATTTTATTTTTTAAAATTTATTTATTTTTAGAGACAAGGTCTCACTTTGTTGCCCAGGCTGGAAGTACAATGGCATAATCATAACTCGAGGTAGCCTCAAACTCCTGTGCTCGAAAGATCCTCCTGCCTCAGCCTCCCAAGTAGTTGGGACTACAGACACATGCCACCACACTCAGCTAATTTTTCAAAAATTTTTTTGTAGAAACAGGGTCTCACTATGTTGCTCAGTCTTATCTCAAACTCCTTGCCTCAAGTGATCTTATCACCTTGGTCTCCGAAAGCACTGGGATTACAGATGTGAACCACTGTACCTGGTTGATTTTTAACTACTATATAATATTACACTGTATGGATGTTTTATATTTTAATTATTCAGTACTATTTTATAAGATATTTAAGTTGTTTTAATTTTTAATCTTATTCAAATAATGCTCAATGAAATTCCTGTGTATATCTTTGCGTATTTCAAGTTTATATCAGTAAGTTAAATTCCTAACAATGGAAGTGCTGAATCAAAAGATATGTTTATTTTCCAGTGTACTAGATATTGTCTAATTGTTTTCCAAAAACATTGCACAAGTTGATCTCATGATAGACTTTCAATAGGTCACTGCATTTGTAGGAGGGGACTCACTTTCTTTTTGTAATTGTGATGCATAGTCACCTTTCCTAATTATAGCAGGATGTTATATGCTTTGATATAGACACAGCAACCTAGAGAAGTGGGACCTAAATGTTAGGGTTGATGTGTTCTAATAAGTAAAATATTGACAGAAGACAGAGAAATAATTGGAGAAATAACTTGAGGCTTGCTGCAACACAAGGGAAGAAAATTAAAAATAAAAGAAAAATGATTAGGAGGGAAAAAAGACAAAAAGTAAAAATAAGGAGGGTATGGAGAAGTGAAGACATCGAAGAGATTGGTAGTTAATCAGCAGCAGGACTTGACAAATTGGAGAACTGATCAAGGTGTGTTCTTTTTTTTTGGAGACAGAGTCTAACCGTTGCCCTGGCTAGAGTGAATGCCATGGCATCAGCCTAGCTTACAGCAACCTCAAACTCCTGGGCTCAAGCGATCCTACTGCCTCAGCCTCCCGAGTAGCTGGGACTACAGGCATGCGCCACCATGCCCGGCTAATTTTTTCTATATATTTTTAGCTGTCCAGATAATTTCTTTCTATTTTTTTAGTAGAGACGGGGTCTCGCTCTTGCTCAGGCTGGTCTTGAACTCCTGAGCTCAAACAATCCTCCCGCCTCGGCCTCCCAGAATGCTAGGATTACAGGCGTGAGCCACCGCGCCCGGCCAAGGTGTGTTCTTAAGAAAGAGATTGTTATAAGAGCTTCCTGATATAAAATTCTAAGAAAAATGGAATAATCAGCTCTGGGTGTAGGCTTACACCTAGGAGTCAGTTATTCTTAATGTTTGGACTCATGATTAAAAGGGGGGGAGATAAAAAGGGGAAAATTAAAATAAAAAGCCTGGCTTATTTTATGCAAGAGATAGCCAAACTTTAAAATTTTTGTTTTGTTTTGTTTTTATCACCTAATAAGCCTACCCTTAGGTTTTCTTTCACCTTGAATCCTTTTGCAGACAGAATCCCTGTCTGCTGTGGCACACACTGCTTCTAGTAGAGTCTTGAAGTTACCTCTATATCACACTTGAGAGAGGAAACCCGTCTTTTTATTTGTTAGGGCCTGCTAGTGAATCAGGACTGTAGCACTCCTCTTAAAATCTCTGCTTAGAGGTTCTCCTGTCATTTTGCTACAAGCAGAGTCCCTACACTCACCCACGTGCCCCCATCCCCCGCATAGCACAATAAATATTAAGTCTTGTATACCAGAGGAGCTGTCTCTTTCCCATTCACAGTTCTGCTGACTTGTTTGGAGTTGGTTTGGGCTGAGGTACTAAGAAGTGTATTAGGTTAGGGCCCTTGTCTTTTTAATAAAGACACAGAATCCCCATGCCTCTCAACTAGACATCAAGTTTGAGGGCTGTTCATTTCATTACCCTGTCTCCATGGAAAAACTGAGAACCTCATTTACTTATTTAAAACAACAATAAGCTGAAACACTGCTGCTATTTAACATCTTATTTATTTGAAAATTGTTCATTCTTCGTTGTGCCCAAAGGCAATACTGCAAAGGAAATGATTATTTTAAAAATAGAACAAATAAATTAAATAACACCAACTTGCAAACAAATTTAAAATCAAAACAATCCCCTACACACTCTTTTTGGACATCGGACTGCTCTGCCTCATCCTAAGAGATCAGTAGATAAATGACATCCTATTTTCTTTGCACGGCATGAATCACAAGGGAGAGGATTGGGTTGGGGGATTAGAGATGGTGGGGTAGGAGTGAAACAATATCCTTGCACCAAATAACTTGGTCTTTCCAGTTTGTAGCTAATATATAATGAATTTGTGATCCATGGATCTTACAGGCTGCTTCTTTGTAACTTAAGGAACCACAGTGACAATTCCAAAGGCTACGTTAATTCCTTTTTAAAATAAAATAGGGAAGGTCTTCTGAGAGTGGGTGTCAGGAACTGAGCTATTTCCATTATCCTATTTTAAGTAAAGCACTAGCTAGATGGCCCAGGTACCAGCTACTACTAACCCCTAACTTCAGAAACTCATTTGCAATGAGCTATCCATATCTATTTGTATAGGAAATGTACCATTGTTTTTCTTCTCAGTGAGGCTATCAAGAAACATGCTTCAAAGATTCCCAAAGGACACATAATCATTGTTTCAAAATAGCAATTTGGCTGTAGCAGCCTTCTTCCCATTCAGCTAAGCAAGTCTGTGAATGGTAATGGAAATAGCTAATGCCTTTTGGTTTTTCTGTGGGCAGGAGAAACTTACCACCATATGTAATTAGTAAGAAATAGCAGAAAAAGACAATTGTTATAGAAGCCAAACAGAAAATACACTACCAAATAGTCTAATCGATGTTCATCGAGTCCCTTTGGGGGTGGTGAAAGGGGATGATTTTCTGATGCTATGAATGTCCTAAGACTGCCAAGACAGTACACGAGCAGCAGGACTTTACAAGGGCCTCCAGAAGGAGACGGGCAATTCTGCAAGAAAATGACAGATGCTATTTCATTCCCATGATCCTTTTTTACCTGCCATCTCTTTCTTCTCTGCTAATATATCTGGTGTCCCCACTTCTCCCAACAACAATAATAAAAAAAATGATTGATATTAGTTATTGGCTTACCTACTGTGGACCAGGAGGTCCTCGCCTGCTAAATTGGTGGCAAAGGGATTGTGTGAAGGTTTCCAAAGCTTATAGCACAGCTCTCCTCCTGCTGGGCTGTGGATGTGGGGAAGGACCCCAGTGCCAGCGAGGGCCATCGGAAGAAGAGATAGCCTCTTGGTCTGTGGCCAAAATCCGGTTGCATCTCATCTCCCATGCTCCCTATACAGGTCCCTTCCCTCATGTTCTCCTGGAAGCTCACTCTCATCGCTGCCTCCATACCTTTGCTCTCTAGTTTGTCTGGGACTGCCTGGTTTCCCTTCTTCTAACCCCATCCTAGTCTAATTTGAACTCATTTTTCAAGGACCTACCTCTTCCCCATTTGTAGGATACATAGGTCTTCTCCTCTCATTCTGGCTCACACTGAGCTCTCCCTTCTCTGAATTCTTGTAGCACTTATAATCTCTATAGTAAGAATATTAATAATTACCTGTTTTATTTATTTATTTATCAAGTATTCACTACATGCCAGGTCTCATGTTAAGCAGTTCACATATTATCTTTTTTTTTTTTACTTCAGAATATTATGGGGGTACAAACATTTTGGTTACATGTAATAACTTTGCCTCGCCCAAGCCAGGGCTACAAGCGTGCCCTTGCCCCATACAGTGTACTCTGCCTCCATTAGTTGTGAGTTTACCCCCACCACCACCCCACCTGACCAGCACCCAATGAATATTACTACCATCTGAGCACCTTAGTGTTGATCAGTTAGTATCAATTTGATGGCGAGTACATGTGGTGCAAGTTTTGCCATTCTTGTGATAAGTCACTTTGAAGGATAGGCTCAATCTCTATCCAGAATAATATAAGAGGTGTTAGTTCACCATTGTTTTTTGTAGCTGAGTAGTATTCTGTGGTATACATATACCACATTTTATTAATACATTCATGTACTGATGGGCACTTGGGTTGTTTCCACATCTTTGCAATTGTGAATTGTACTGCCATAAACATTTGAGTGCGGATGTCTTTATTATAGAATGTCTTTTGCTCTTTTGGGTACATGCCTAATAGTGCTGTTGCCAGATCGAATGGTATTTCTATTTTTAGCTGTTTGTGGCATCTCCAAATTACTTTCCACAGGGGTTGTACTAATTTGCAGTCCCACCAGCAATGTAAAAGTGTTCCTATCTCTCCACATCCATACCAACATTTTTTGTTTGGGGACTTTTTGATAAAGGACATTCTCACTGGAGTTAGGTGATATCTCATTGTGGTTTTGATTTGTATTTTCCTCATGATTAGAGACGTTGAGCATTTTTTTATGTTTGCTGGCCATTATTCTGTCTCCTTTTGAAAAGTTTCTGTTCATGTCCTTTGCCCATTTATTGATGGGGTTTTTTGATTTTTTTCTTGTTGATTTTCTTAAGTTCTATATAGATTCTTGTTATCAGCCCTTTATCGGATGTGTAGAAAGCAAATATATTTTCTCCCATTCTGTAGGTTGTCTGTTCACTGTAATGATAGTTTCCTTGGCTGTGCAGAAGCTTTTTAATTTGATCAGGTCCCATTTATTTATTTTTGTTGCTGCTGTGATTGCCTTGGGGGTCATCTTCATAAATTCTTTGCCTAGGTTGATGTCTATAATAGTTTTCCCAACATTTTCTTACAGAATTATTAAGGTTTCAAGTCTTAGGTTTAAGTCTGTTATCCATTGTGAGTTGATTTTTGTGAGAGGTGAGAGAAGGGGATCCAGTTTCATTCTTCTGCATATGGTTATCCAGTTTTCCCAGCACCATTTATTGAATAGAGATTCTTTTCTCCAATGTATATTTTTGTCTACGGTGTCGAAGATTAGATGACAATATGAGGGTGGTTTTACATCTGGGTTCTCAGTCCTGTTTCAAAGGTCTATAGCTCTGTTTTTATGCCAGTACCATGCTGTTTTGGTTATTGTAGCCTTGTAGTAAAGTTTGAAGTCTGGCAGACTGATTCCTCCCGATTTGTTCTTTCTGCTTAAGATTGCGTTCACTATACAAGGTCTTCTCTGGTTCCATATGAAGTATAGAATTATTTTTTCTAGATCTGTAAAGGATGATGATGGTATTTTGATAGGGATTGCATTAATTCTGTAGACCACTTTAGGTAGTATGGATATTTTATCAATATTGATTCTGCCAATCCATGAGCATGTAGGGTTTTCCAGCTGTTTACATCTTCTACAATTTCTTTTCTCAGTGTTTCATAGTTCTCTTTATATATGTCTCTCATCTCCTTTGTTAAATATATTCCTGAATATTTAATTTTCTTTGATACTACTGTGAAATGTGTTACATCTTTGATTTGATTTTTGGCCTGTTATTGGTGTATATGAATGCCACTGATTTGTGTGCATTGATTTTGTATCCTGAGACTTTACTGAATTCATTTATCAATTCCAAGAGTCTCTTGGTCGAATCCTTGGGATTTTCTAGATATAATATCATATCGTCAGCAAAGAGTGAGAGTTTGACCTCTTCTGCCCCCATTTGGACACACTTAATTCCTCTCTCTTATCTGATTGCTCTGGCAAGGACTTCCAGCACTATGTTGGATAGAAGTGGAGATAGTGGGCAACATTGTCTGGTTCCAGTTCTAAGCGAGAATGCTTTCAATTTTTCCCCACTCAGTATGCTATTGGCTGTGGGTTTATCATATATGGACTTAATAATTTTAAGGTATGTCCCATCTATGCCTATTTTGTTAAGAGCTTTTATCATAAAAGTGTGCTGAATTTTTTTAATATATTACCTTATTATTTAATCTTCACAACTCTCCCAACCTCGTTTACATTAGAGGGAATTGTGATTACATAGCTAGTAAGTGGCAGAGATGGGATCTTAACCCAGATAAAGCCCATGTTCTCCCCCACATCCCATATTCTATTCTTTGGGCTACCCAACAATTTACTTGCATTTCACCCTTTTATATCATTTTATATCTCATTCTATGTGCTCATGCCTCATCTTCACAATGTAATTTATGCCTCTGGTGAATGGGGGTTACTTATTATATGTGTATTTACTGCCCATTTTGTCTAGCACAGGGCTAAGCACTTAGTAGGTGTCTATATTTGTGAATGGATATAGAATGAATAGATGTGCATCTTTCTTCTAAGCTCTCAAAGAGATTTATAAGAACAATCCCACCGGACCATGATGCATGGATAGGGGAGAACAGGGTCATGGTGGTGTGTGGAAAGGGCCCTTGAATAGCCAATACATCATCTTGGGTTCACTATGAGTCTCTTAATCCCTCACTAATAGGCAAAGCCATATGAAGCCTGGTGCAGATGCAGTACCAGAGAAAGCCCTAAGAGATGTAGTATCCCTGCCACAAAAGCAGTATGACTGTAGCAATCATTATTCCTAAGCTACTCTTAGGAGCCAAGATCCCTTCAGCCAATCAGCTCCAGAATAGAAAGAACTTCAGTGTTTTACTGGGCTCCCTCTCTAAGCTTGAAATAGCTTAGAATAACGAGTGCCAAATGAAAGCCTTTCTGATTTACCTTCTATTAGGAGGCCACTGCATTAGAAACCTTCAAAACTTTAGCCATAAAATAATTTCAAATGCAGTGTCAAGAGAAGAGTTCCAATATGTAATAAATAAAATATAGAAGATGCATAAAAATTAAAGGGTGGGTCAACTGGTTCAAATGTCATACAAATTTAATGTTAGAGTCACAATCTAATGGGAAAAAGCATGTCATGATCCAAGGGGGTTTGTATCAATTCCAGCATTGCTCTTCCTATAACCTTAGCCATGTTACTTCACCTGCTGTGCCTCAGTCTCCTCAACTGTATGATAAAGGCTGCAAACTCCCTGATTCTCCAATTACCTTCTAGATATCATCTGAAATTCATATGATGGCCTGAGCTGCCTTTCCCAAGCTTCATGTAGATAAATACCATATGTTTCTAAAAATGTCTCTACATACACACCTCTATTACAGAATTATATCACTCAGAAGGTCCTGTCAAGGTAATGAGCCCCATTTTAAAGAAAAAAGAATGAGAGGGAAGAATTATTTTCAGGGTCAGAGAAAACAAAGCCAGGAACAGTAATGAGTTCCAGATATGCAATCTGCTACTTATCCATTGAGCCATGTTACTTTCCTTTAAGAAAAGAGTACTTAAAAGAATAAGGTTCTACCTCTGTTCTCATCAAGGAGGGCAACAACTTTATAATAATGTACCAAGTGACTTGAGAAAATCCTTTCTTATGACAAATTACCATAATTTTCATGTCAATTCAAAATTAGAAAAATACCTAACACATTTTTAATTGGACAAAATGCCAAAGGAGCAGAATCCAAGACTCATTGTAGAGAGAAAAAAACCCCAAGTTTCTCACAGAATCTCCACCCCTAGCCGACTTAGCCAGAGCTTTCTTACTTTTTAAATTATTGTATCTCTACTTCTCATGAGTCTCCTCTTTCTCTTTCCTATTTCCCACATTGCCTGCTATCTCTCCTGGCCACCTCTAGAAGCCAACACCTTCATCCCTTCCCCTTTCTCTGCTTGTTGTATCTAACAAGCTGGAGGCTGACAAACAAAATGCTCAAACCTGTTAAAATCAGGAATAAAGTTATAGGACTAGAGGAGACCTGAGCTGCCCCTTGAGAAAAGCATGCAAGCTGTGACACCTGCTAGTTGTTAAATTCTTGGCTGTCATAGACAGTGGCAGAGGTCTCCCTTTCAGACAAAAGAAGTTTTGCTGGATTTAGAAGATAACACCATTTGGGTTTTTGTCTTGACTTTAGGAGAAGGAACATTTCTGATATGACATGCTAGTTAACTCTTATTCCATGGATACTGTAGCCATGGCATAGTTAAAGCACTATGCTGGGAACAAGTAATGAATAGGGTCACTTTCCTGAGTGGCATCTCCAGTGAGATCCTTCATCATATCAGACATTTGTGATCCAGCCAAGCAGCAATGATCAGGTCAGGCCTATATATAGAAATAATAGGAGGTGGGGATGGGCATTTGAGCTTGACAAAGTTGTAATCTAATCTTTTGGGCTTTGATTATAAATGGGACAAAGCCCTATGGAGACCACACCTTCCTCAAAGAAACAGCTAAAAAAGAAGGATCCCAGGCTACATCCTGAAAGGCTATACCCTTCCAGACTAAGTTATAGTTACAAAAAAATTTTATCTTGGAAATAAATAGTACATTGTAATTATTATAAGAGGACTCTCATTTGTATCTGTTCCTCAACCTCACCCATGAGTTACCCCTTCAGGAAGCCTTCCATAAACTCCTCCCCACCTTGTGGGGAGATGCCTTTCCTCTGCTCCACAATACCCTAGCACAGTCCTGACAAACTTGCTTACACACACTGGACTGTAATTGTGCACTCCTCTTCATCTGTAGGCTCTAGGTCCATTAGGACAAGGCTTGCATCTTCTGGGTCATAACTCTGGCACCTGGAATTGTGCCTTGAACATCGTACATGTTCACTATATGTTTGAATGAATGAGTGAATGAATGAATCTTTATATCTTCTGCAATATATTTCCTCCTTCCACCAAAAAGCTAATCTTGGTGCATTCTCATAGTGCTGCAGGGGGCAGGGCATTGTGACATCACTCTAAGACAAAACAAAAGCACAGGAAGAGGTTGTGCTCAGCAGGTGCAAAAGGAGCTGTCCTCAGCAGGGAGTCACAGAAGCACCTCCTTCTCTTGAGAATGAGTGAAGTAGCCCACAGCCACCTGGGTATTTTCTCAGCTTCCCATTGGGGCAGGCTGACCCTGGACGGGCAGATGATGCATGACCTTAGAAACATATTATTTCACTGTGGCTGGGGCCTAAAAGATACAGGGTTGGGCCTTGTGACAGGTCATACCTCCAAAGCCTGTAAGGATAAGACTGATGCTCCATGCTGTGGCCCAAAGGACTATGTGGGTTGTTCTTGAGCACACAGTGAGATGTTAGCCCCCTGGAGACCCACACAGGAATTCGAGCTCTGCACTGTGAAACTATCTTATACCTTTCCTAAGCAACTAATTCAATTTTCAGTAGGGGGGAAAAAAAAAAAAGAAAACGAACAGCTGGCATTTTCCACTGATGGCTCTGAATAAAACTGGAAATACATTGTGCTTCTGGGGTTGAGGGTCGGGGTAAGATGAGCTGCCGAGCAGGCTGTGCAGCCACCGGAAACACCATCTAGAAAGGTATATTTTTATTAGTCCTTCTTTTAAAGACTTACAAGATTTTAAAGAACCACATGAATTCTGTTTGTAACTTAGATAAAAGCCTGCAGTTAATTTTTAAGAGTGGATTTCAAATCCCTGAAAAACAGGTTTGGTAAAATCTCTGACAGAACTTGAACTGCAGCGTTTAGGAAGACCACAGGAAAAAAAATAGGCATTTTTATTTCCTTTGTACATTTTCCCTGAAAAGCTGGGTCGCATTTTCATTAACAATATTTAAAGGACAGCAAATCTTGCTTAACCTCCCATGGAAAAAGCCAACAATGAATGACTTTCTACTGACTTTTAAAGGTTAGGTGCAAACCACCAAAGCCAAGGCTAATGACTTTAGGAAAACTAAGAGTTTTCTTGGTTTCTGATAAGTGATGTTGAAAGAATATTCCATAAACCACATCACCAACTTCCACTCTCCCTCCCATTCCTAAAATGCCTCATCCAATCAGAGTTTCTGTTTACATTCTTCAAACTGGCAGGAGGCATGAGATAGCAGACTGGACTCCCTCATGCATCTGCCTCGCCCTGACTTATCATGTGTCTACACATGTAAGTCAATTAAAGCAAACAAATTTAAAAAAGTTTTTTTCTAATTCAGCCATATAATTGATTAGTATCCTTAGAGTCAATTAGTTGTTTAACTAATCCTAATTTTCCTCCAATAATCTATGACTTATTGAAATTACTGGGGTAGATCAAGTGATACTCCTGACAGGTCAGTATGTTCATAAACACCATTTAAAGCTACCAGTCCTAGGAACTGCATGCAGATGACTTTTTTCTCTCACTTTTTCTTTAGCCTGAACTCAAAAAGAGTAGAGGATCAAAATGTGACAGTGTCCTGGCTGCTTTTGAAGAGCCAACCCTGCATATAAATATTTCTGCATGCCCTCCACACTACCAGGATAAACAGTCAGGAGCTCAGGACCAGCAGAGAGCTGTGTTCAAGAGGTGGAAATGAGAGCTCAGAGCCAGTGCACTGCGTCTATGTCACGGCACTGGACCACAGCCGCAGGTACTCAGAAAATAGCCAGGGCTTGGTTCTGGCCAAAAGATGAGGGTCAGACTCCCTTTAGACCCTTCCATCCACTAGCCACTTCCTCCTACCTTTCCCCACCATCTCCACCCTGGAAGCCAAGCCTCAAAACAGACTATATCTGGAAACTGCTTACCTTGCGGCCAGGATGTGAAATATTTTAAACATCCTAACCCTACAACAACAGTGATCAGTGGTTTCATTTTATGTCAACATCGAAGTGTGAGGACCAAATATAAATAACTTTTTAATCATAACATTATTCCCAGAATGGCAGGAGAACTTATTTTAGGATTTGGGAAGAAGGAGCAACTGTTAAGCATCTCAGAAGAATCAAGGTTGGGAGTAGGAAGTGAAGACTAACCCAAAGTAAAGATTGTGCTGGCTTAGACTAGACCAACCAGGTATACTGCAGACAAGTGTGTTTGGGCGAGTGGATAGCTTCCTCCATAGCGGCATTAGAAAGGATAGCTTAGGGAGAGAGAATTAAGCCTGACTGCAAAAAGTGACCATGCAGAACATATCACACATGTACAAAATCTCCATCTCAAACATTTATAAAATCCTATTTACACATTTTCCAAGTTTGTCCCTCTTGACAACTAACTCCATTAAAATCCTGGAATCTTAAAATATCTGATGTAATCGCCTCTAACTTTTTCATTTGACAGATGAAAGCCCAAGGTCCAGAAAGAGAAAATGACTTCCCCAAAATTATTAGAGTTTTCTGTTCCTCTAAGGGTGTAATAGGACAAAAAGCAATAATCTATGTGACTTAGGGCAGGGAGGCCAGTGTAATGCAGTATGTTTGGATCTTGGCCAACTGTGCGATTTTTTTTTTATTTCAATAGATTTAGAGGGTACAAATGGGCTTTTGTTACATGGATTATATTGTATAGTGGTGAAATCTGGGCTTTTAGCGTACCCATCACCTGAATAGTGTACATTGTACCCTATAAGTAATTTTTTATCCTTCACCCCCCTCCCACCCTCCCAACTTTTGAGTCTCCAATGTCTATTATACCACTCTATACAGCCATGTATACCTATAGCTTGCCTCCCACTTAAAAGTCAGAACATGCAGTATTTGGTTTTCCATTTCTGAGTTACTTCACCTAGGATAATGGTCTCCAGTAAACCATGTAATCTTAAGCAATTTCATTCATTTCCCTGTGCCTCAGTTTCTTTGTTTCTAACAACTGGTATAATTATAGCATTTATGTCATAGATTTTTGTGAGAATTAAATGAGAGAACATATTTAAAGCATTGAGCACACTGCCTGGTAACTAGAAGGTATCAACAAAATGTGTCAATAATAGTTATTGTTGTTGTTATTGACCTTGCTAATAGTGTAATGGTCTATGCAATTGTGAAGTCAAGAGTCAAAATAACTTAAATAATAATAATCACATTATAACAATAATATGACTAATATTTCTTGAGTATGTACCTGGGCACTTTATTAATTGCTTCAACTACATAATCTCACTCCATTCTCACAGTTCTATAGATAAGGAAATTGTCCCTTAGAGGAGCTTAAAAATTTGCTTAAAGGCTGATAAACGATGCTCCTAGGATATGAATGCAGATCTCACAGACTCCAGAATTCCCAATGTTGTATGAATTAAGACTAACCATCTATACATTAAGGAAAAATAAAGAAAAAGAAACTGTTTGATTTCATGAGCGAGGTCCTTTACTCTTTTCCCGGCTAAAAAAGATGAAAGGCTGTATTTTAGAGCAGGATGGGCCAATATCAATCACTTCACTTAACCACAGCAGACTTTTACAATAAATGTTATGGCTGAGTGTGAGGTCACTCAATGTCAGTTCAATACCCCCTTAACAGGGAGTCATAAGTCAATCTTGCCACCTTAAGATTTATCTCTGTTGTACACTAAAATTGGTTGGTTTTCTATCGATTGAGCATTTGAGATACAAAAGCTTGAGAATTGGCTGCTATTTATTTGATGTGTTCCTGTATCCATCAAACTTTCAGGAGTGTTATTTGCCATTTTAATGTGGCTTGAAGCTTCCCAAATTTGGCTTCCATGGTTGTTTGGAAAATGTCATTTTTTTTTTTTTTTTGAAAAATGGTGGTAAATTGTGAGCCTCTCTTTTCCAATTTGCAGATATTCGGAGATTTATTTATGCAAGCTGTTAACAGGTTAACTTAACTCTCTACCCTATCCCCATTTCTATGGAGGAGGTAGGAGTTGGAGTGTGGGTGAGGCATACTTCTTAAGGGTGCTCAAAACCTCTCAAAAAGTTATATCTTCAGTAAAAAGGCCCACATGTTGCAAAAATGTTGGAAGGAGGGTGCCTTAAATTGTGAAATCTTCTGTGAGGGATCTCATTTTTCTGGAACTCCCTGACATCTGAGCCCTCGTGTTGCTGGAAGGATTCCAAGAGCACCATAAAATTAGGGCTGGTCCCGTCTGAACTGAGTCCAGATCATTTCAAAGTGACTCAAGGCAGGGAAATAAATATTGAACCTAGTTAAATGTTGCTTGAGATTATGCTTGGCACTGGGTGTCCAGTCACTGATTTACTCTTAGGTTACACAGGTTATTTTGAGCCCAAATGGATATGCCAGGGCAGATTCATTCAATGGCAGCAATTATTTGCAAGCACACTTGCATTTCTGACACATTTAGTGGAATGTAATGTAAGGATTTATGGGATGGTGTTGGGTGGGTGGAACAGACATTAAAGTCCTAAGTTTCAGGCTACTTTATTCAACCCTGGATCACATTTAGCTTTTTTCCCCACTCCTTTTTCCTTTTCCTTGTCTTGCTTGAATAAACTAACTTTTTTCCTTCTTTTGTTCTTTTTTATTTTTGTCTTTCTTCTGTTTCCTTTTTTTTAGACAATAACATAAGTTATGAACGAACAGTAAGAAATCAGAATCAAAGAGGTAAAAGGAAGAGTTATTACATAAATGATCCATAGCTCACCCAACTCCACTTTAAACTGCCAAAAAAAGGTGAAGGTCGCTATTTGGAAAAGAAATGTTTTAAATGGCTAGTTACAAGTTAAATGAAGAGATTTCGAAGCGAGGTACCCCATAGTACACATGTACTCTGTACAGCCATACAATCTAAGCCCTGCAGAATTTTCAGTTGAGGATTGATATTAGGTCTGGTACATCAGTGCCACGAGATGGAAGTCCCATGGAGTCCCAGTCCTCTGCTTCTCTTCCCTTCAGCAAGAGGACGATGCTCCCGAGGGCCAAGTTTGAGTGTACGATTTAATCTGAGGTTCTGGCTGCAGTGAAGTCCCAACCTGGTCAGATATCAGAGCAGCATTCTGAGCTAAGAGCAGCCACTGGAGTCAGACAGATCCACGTGGGACTCCCAAACTGCACTCTATTAACTGTTAACCTTAAACAATTAACCTAAAACTCCATGCACTCAGTTTCCTTATCTGTAATATGGGGATGTTTGTAGCTTCTATTTCACAGGGCTGTTGTGAAGATTTAATGGGGTAATGCACATAAAGTGCTTAGGTCAGCACCTGGCATACAGTAAACGCTTAATAAATGGTAGAAATTACAATAATTCTTCAAACATTGAACCACCTCTCTTTCCGAAAGGACTGATGACTCTGTGACCACAGCCTCGAGCCTCTGCAGACCTGGGCATGGAGATGGAGGTGGCTCGAAATCCTGGCCAGGGTAGAAAATGGGCCAGGTCGGAGGTCCACCGTGGCAATCAAGCAGGAACTGCCATACCAGGACACACCTCTGTTTCATGGGGTACACTGACCAGTGCTCTGGCTCTGACCAGTTTCTACATTGCCATGGCAACACGTGGGGCCCTGCCTAAAACAACGTAAAGCACAGGCCTTTTTAGCTCACCCATATCTTGAAAAATTCAGCACAAGAGTATAAATTAAATCCTGTTATGAGAAAAATCAATTTAAAAGATCTGTTTAACAAAGCTCCAGACTTAGATTGTCTTCTTTCAAGAACTATTTGGTCCATTTAGTGTATGTGAGATTTTATAGCTCCCAATGCACTTCCCCATACCTTAATCTTATTTGAACCTTCCCCAAACCTTTCAAGGTAGGTATTATTATCTCCACTTTATAGATAAGAAGCTGATGCTCAGAAAATATTAAGTCAAGCCCAAGGTCACTCAGCTAATACTTGGTTGAGTTATTCCTTGATTCCAGATCTTCTGACCCCAATATTCCCTGTACTACACTGTTCATCTTTTTCCACCCACTGAGGACTGGTCACCATAGTGCCTACCACACTCACCACCCAGCACTCACCAATCGATCCAAACTGGTTCTGATTAGAAACCTGCTCAATATATAAGCTCTGAAGAGAGGCACAAGTTAAAGGAGGCACGAAAAACCTCTGCTTTTAAAATCCGGTCATGAATATGCACCATATACACAAAAATTTAATGAAAAGAAACCAAGTCCAAGAATTTCTGAGGAAATCCACACTCTTCCAGCTTTAGAAAGCAAACTGGACATGAAGGATGACTTACTTTGTGACCCAATTTAATATAAATACCATAGTAATTTTAGTGATAATATGTCCCATAGAACTGAGGCAGAAAATAATATTCTCACCAAAGCTACAAACAAGTGGGGATTTTATAAACAGAGGCAGATCAATTCCTCTACACAAACTCTGTGCTCCCAGCCACAGTGAATTATTTCTTCCAACATGACATTTTCTGACAGTCCCCATAGCAGTCCACCTAGCAGTCCCTCTTTGCTAGGTGAGGAAGACAGACCTGAGCTGGTCGAAAGAGCAATGCTCACAAGGAAAGGCACAACAGATCCAGTGATGTTTGTTTCACCCTCCCCGTTTCCCTCCACCTGGAAAATGAAGACCGACAACGATTAATGACTCCTAGTAACCATGTACGGATTATTCATCAGAGAAAACATTATTTAAACCATAGCTATGAAGTGATTATTTCAAAATGTCCCACAAAGCCCTTCCCCAACCAGACCTGAAGCTGTGGGGGTGGAGGGAGGACATTCAGAATGAACCAGAGCCACCCCCGGATGCCTCCGAAATAGCTCAACTCCTTCACTGTGGAGAGCACTGGGAGAGCTCCTTGACTGGGGCTATGAGCTACACTAGAGAACATAGGAGACTACATATTTTTTAGGACATGTTCCAAAAATGCTCTTTCCCCCTCATTTTTAGCCCAGACTGAAGTAGGGTGTCTCCTATGCAGAAAGGACAACCTTCCCCCACCCCTGACCATGGTGAGAGAACACTCAACACAACACACTCCCTGAGCTAACTGGACTGATGGAGCTCTCCGTAAGCAGCCACTGCACTACAGCTGAGGTCAACTGGAGCATGCCCAATGACGTCTATAGATCCCAAGATATGATTTCATTAATCTCTGTGGATAAATCAGTAGGGCATTTGCTGGCAGTGTTTAAATTGCTGTGGTGGGTCAGATTAGGAAGCTGCTGGTGCCACAAGTCCAAAGGCAACCCAGGGAGGGTTCTTGGCTTCTGCCAAGGGTAAGATCCCATGGCTGCTTGAGTTGACTCCACCAGAACACCAGGCCTCTGCTGGCAAGCCCATCGGTCTCTCTAGACAGGGTGTGGCTTCCTGCTGCCACTACGACACATATCTGTAATACAACCAGAGATGACTAAAGCGCCTTGGGCTGGAAGCAGGGCTGGGGTGACTGCAATATCAGGACCTCTTTTCCAGGAAATTTGATGAATTTCTCTCCCATGGATGCTTCTTCTCTCTGCAGTAGTGTGATGGTGAAGGACAAGTGCTGAAAATCAGACTACCAGCTTTGCCCACCAACAATGTGATCATGAGCAAGTCACTTAACCTCTTCAAACCTCAGGTTCTTCTTCTGAAAAGGGGGATAATAAATGCTCCCATACAGTGTCATAAGGTTGTTGTGAGGATTAAATGACATGATTGGTATGAAGTGTTAAAACAGTGCCTGACGCTGAGTCAACATGAAGTCATATGAGATACTACTTCCTCTTTGGGGTCTGCCATCTTCCCCTCTCCCCTGAGACTCTGTCCTGTCTATCCTCCTGGAGCAGTGCCTTGCACCCTGGGTTGCTCCTCTCTTTACTCTGAAAAACGAGTCCCAGTTACAAATCCATAGAAGGCTTAATGTGTTGCCCTCAGGAATATTTGTATGTAACAGGAGGGTGGGACTTCAGCTATAAGGAGCAAACTCCTAGAGGGAATTACCAATATTATTGGTCTACAGGTGGGAAAGGTTTGTTTGCATCATGCAGGAGAGTATTGAAAAGTAGGGGAAGAAGCAGGCCAGGGCCTCATAACCTGGACATTGATTTTAGGATAAGAAGTACATATATGAGAGGTTTTATAAGTAGTCGAGAAGAAGAACAGGAGAGATGACACCACAAAGTTTTTCAGAAAAAAACAGTTGAAGGGGATCCTGTGTAGCAGATAGAAGCCAAGAGGCCAAGATCCTGCTTGGAGCACTCACTATGCATAGTTGCCTTGCCATGGGATGAGCCTGCAGCCTCTGCAGTCCTTGGTAAGGAATGGCTGAGCTGAGGTGGCTTTCACTTCCCTGTGCTTTTCACATATCCACGGGTATAGGCAACTGGGAGATGTCTTGTTCTTTACAATTTTGTGGGATCAACAGAGCCACATCTATTATCTCTTTGTCCTTCCTCACCTCCCTTGCATCTCTTTGTACACATTCACACACGTGTCCCCCTTTCCAGGTTTGAAAAAAAGGGAATAGAAAAACACTAACTCTAAGCACAACATGCACACAGGTGAAGCAAGCCAGGTGCAATCACATGTGCCCTTGGGTAATGAGAAGATTCACCATCAAAATTCCCACCTTTTTTGCTCTCTGAAAACAATCGGCCTTCTTGCAGATGAATGATGAAAATACCACTCCTTTCTACCTCATACTCAGGCCACGTTTAGCCTGTGGCTGGCCACGCAGCCTTGAAAAGGACAAATGACCCAAAGGGACTGCAGTAGAATGAGGGAAGTCAGGCACTCCAGAGCTGTCACATTACCCTCTGGCGATTGTGATGGCTTCCCTGCGGTGAGGGAATGCCTCCTACCCACCAAGGATGTAGCCCATGAAGGGCTCAAGTTCCTGGATGAAGGGCCTTGGACTGTTTCAACTAACTTTATGCAGCACAAAGCTCAGCCCATTTCTGTGTAGCTCTGGGCATTTAACAAATGCTTTTAACGATGATGATGCAACCCTTTCAGTTTAGATCTGTCAGGGTCCCCTGAGAAACATATATTATCTGAAGCTTTCCTTTTTGCTTAATTACATTGTACTAATGTTCTTTTTCCACTAGATTTCTCCTCCCCAAACTCTCCCACCCAAACCGGGCTTCACTGTGGGTTGGATTTACATAAAAGACCAGCACATTATAATTGTGATGATTGATCACCGAAGTTTCCTTGGGTTCAGATTGTTTCCTAATGTGGGTCATTTTTCATCATAAAGAGTAGGCTGATAATGATGTCATTTCCACTGCTTGAATTTTGAGGCAGTGGCCACATATCACAGAGTTTAAATGACTGTCTATAGGGCAGCGAAATCGTGTCGTTATCAGTTTAAAGCAGTTGCTGCTTTACTCCTGGGGACAAAACAAGAATTGGAGGCTCTAAAACTCATCAAACAAGAGCAGGATGCCCGGAATACAAATCTGTACCTGGGGCTGGGAAAGGGAGGGAGGCAAGACGGGAGGTGGTGAAGCAAACCTGTTTTTGTGTGAGGCTGTGTGCTGAGTATCAGATAAAAACGACAAAGTCATACTTGATAGAAAATAAGCTGTATTGCTGATCACTGGATACCTCAGATATGCTCTCCCACAATTCTTTAACTGTGATTCCACGGCAAGATTAACGAGTAAGAATTGAAATCACTCATGAAGAGGAGCTTTGGACTAAAACCCATCTGCCAGATAAGCCAATAAATGTGCCTCCCTTTGAGTATTGGCACTGGGATGGAGCTGGAATATGACCCTAATTTTGTGTGTGTGAAGTATGGATATGAAATGAAATGATGTTACATGGAGGGCGGGGACGAGGGGGTTAAAACAAACAGCTGTGTTGTTAAAAACCCAAGGATTGCAGGTCCTAAATCACTGCAATTGAGTTGCTGCCCCAGACATGCTGTTTTCTGCCATTGCCTGTAGCCACCTGCCTATGGGCACATCTTTATGGAATCCTATAGGATGTCCTGGGGATGTTAAAAGTTTATAGCTCAGCCCCAATCCTGTTTCTACAGCCTTTCTCATTCAGCACAGCATGCCCCCACAACTTCTTATTTTGAAAATTTTCTAACTTATAGAAAAATTTCAGGAAAAGTACCATGAACACCCTTATACTACTCACCTGTCCCAAATTTGATTTATCTCTCTGCATACAATACACACATGCTTTTAATTTAATCATTTGAGAATTAGTTGCTTTAGCTTTACCTGCTTCATGACACTTCACTCCTATATACTTAGGTGAGTATCTCAAAAGAACAAAAAGATTCTCATTTCCACAACACAATTATACTCAGGAAATTTAACATTGATACAATACTATTCTCTAGTATACAGTCTTTTTTAAAGTTCTTCAATTGCCCCTACACAATCTCACGTTGCTGACTAAATACAAACACACGCGCGCACACACACATACACACACCTCAAGGCTTTAATCAAAGACCTCAAATTGCATTTAGTTGACATGTCTGCTTTGTTGTTTGTTTTTTGTTTTGTCTCGTAGTATTGAGTTGGTCTTAGCAGTATCAGTATAAATCCATTTTTCTTTTCAAAAGTTTATTTCTTAGTATGACGGAGATATGTCAAGAGGACACAGGATTAGGACCCAGCTTGAAGGGCTTCCCACTGGCAAAACTGTGACAATTTGAGCACCAAAATGACAAATGACAGAAATGGTTATAATACATTGGGGATAAAAAAGAATATATTTTGATATTTAAAAAATGAAAGTGGGAAGAAGAAGAGAAAGCTCTTCTTTACAGAAGAATACAAACTAACAGATGAGGAAGAAATTTAGAAATAGAAAATTGCTGTTTATAGTCATCATAGTGATAATTAACTCAGGCAAGAATCATCATCTCCCAGTTCACACTTGTACCTTTCTTTCAGTGAGAGCCCAGGTTCCCAACAACTTCAATACTGTCACTCATTTGCGCAGTCCTATGGTACACACCAACAACTTATTAAGTAAAATTCAAGATTTCTTTACTAATTTTTTTTCTTAGAAAACACCATGTTGCAGAATATAGTCAGAATACTCTGTTCAATAGTAACTTGAGTAATTTTTCTAATGTGTGATTTTTATCTATTTGATAGAAATTTAAGTTCTTTTTTCTATTTTGAATTCAATTTTCATCTCTGTTCCAACCTTGCTGATTTAATGCTACTTTTTGGAAATGTAAACCCTTACCATGATTTAAAACTCAAAACCAAATCAAAAGGTAACTCAGAGAAGTCCAATCTTCTTACCTACACCTTGTACTTGGTTACCATGGACCTCTGTAGGTAACAACGTTCATTAGTTTC
This sequence comes from Propithecus coquereli, assembly GCF_000956105.1. Taxonomy (NCBI): domain Eukaryota; kingdom Metazoa; phylum Chordata; class Mammalia; order Primates; family Indriidae; genus Propithecus; species Propithecus coquereli. Next base: position 11,693,879 of record NW_012155284.1, on the reverse strand, counting down.
TGGCTTAATTTTCCTGTGTTTCCTTTTGCAAAAATAAGCAAATTCACTGACAACTTTTTAAGCCATTATTTGTGTCCCTTTTGTAATAATTCCTTTGGAATTTTGGAAAAATATATGAGAAAATTCCAAAAGATGAATTCAACCCAAGAACATTCCTTCCTATTTCCTGCTTTGAGTTAGAGGAAGAATCTTTGTTTCTCTTGCAAATATTAGAAAAGGGGAACGAACAGTAGGGAACAGGGAGGATGATGGAGGCCAAACCCAGTCATGTGACTTAGGGGACTAAGCACCATCAATTCCCTCAAAATGTGTATATTTTGTCTCAGTAACAAATGAGAAAGCAACTAACTTGAACCACTTCTCATTCTCTTGGTTGACATGATAAAATTAATCAGCCAGCTGTAGTGCTTCTAAGACTCAGAATGAATCCAGTAGAATTGCTCTGTAGCCCTTGGGATAAATCCCAAACTTGCAAAGCCCTCAGAAGGCTGCCCTCTCCAGCCTCACTTGGTGCATAAGCATGAGACATACAAACACACACACACACACACACACACACACGCACGCACTACTGAGTCCCACCTACTGGGTTCTTTTCTCGCCCCATGCTGTTTGCTTTGCTCACACTGACCCCAACATTTGAAATGCTCTTCCCACCATGGACTAGGAAGTCCACTGTATGGGTTTCACCTTGATCAGTCCCTGAGGGAAGATTGTTTTCTGAGTTCCAAGGAAGCTTCTTATTTTGCAGAGTTTCCCATGTCTGAAACTTGGGTGTTGGGTTTGTAACAGAACCTTCTGTGATTGCAACTTCTTGGAAAGACATGACAGGAAACTGGGTTTTCGAGTTTTACTTTCCAGCCAAGGAGGTAGAGGAAAGCTTATTGCTGTTACAGTACAGAACTTAGGACCTAGCAGCTTCTTTAGGCCTAGCCTATGGGTCCTGCATGGTGGTGCATCCCTGACACCCCCCCGCAACCCATGGAGGACTGCTGCCCCCACCCAGTGCCTTTCCTGCCTCAGGCCACCCACGTTTCCAACTCTGCAATCTGATGGCTCTGCTTCACCTCTGCTTCCATTTTTTGTATTTTCAACCAGGCTAGTAAATTAGCAGTCTCCTAAGGGATCTGTTCACTTGACTGCTCTTCGTGTGTTTCTATTTCCTAGATCCTACATCAGATGCTACATGGCACTATAATAATCCCATAAATCCTAACATTTAATCTTGGTCTTGTTCCTTCTATTTTCCTCAACTCCATCCTTCCACTTGAAGAGAAGCTATAATAATACAGCAGTGATCTTCAGGCTTTATTGTGAAAAAGAATCACCTGAGAGAATTCTGACTCAGTAGGTCATGGATGGAGGACTAAAATTTGCATTTCAAGCATGTAACTCAGGCACTTCCAGGACCACTTTAAGAAATACAGTAAGTAGGCAGTCTGGGTACTTTCTATCACCCTTCATCCTAACTGGACCCTGTGAGTGCTAGAGATACTCTTTCTCCTAATTATTCAAAAGAACCATTCACAAGACATCAGGAGTAATTCCCCAGAACAACTGCCCTCATCTGGTTCCCACAGGAACTACAGCCCTAAGACACTTCCTGTTAAATTTATCTTTGAACTGCTAATAATATTGCCTTATTTTCCACTCAAATAATGGACATTATTATGCTGCTTACTCATACTATGTTTATTCCCATCAATGTAATTTTTATTAGAATAAAATAATAATGTTATCTGTTTATTTCGTTTGTAAAGGTATTTAGATAATATACATACTTAGAATTCTCTTTCCGTCACCCAACTTGTAGAAAACAATTCCACTAACACCCAGCTAATCACACATTACTTTCCTCAAAACATAATAAAATTAAATAGGGTTTGCCATCTATGAAGCTGGACAAATTAGTGATAATTACTACCCCCTGGCAGATGAATGGCTCATAGGAGTGGTAGAAGGTGTCATGGCCATTCATACACAGAGTGTAGATGGAGGAGGCCACACAGAACCAAGTCCAGTTATGGCACATGATGGTGGGCTGGGGTGGAGCTGTGAGACTGTTTTCCTCTGGCCCTTGGGACATGGGCGTGCTTGTCTTCCCTCCTGAGGGTGTCGGCGGCTACTTTGGCCAAAAATGAGTGTAGTCATACCTGTAAATATTTTTTTAATGAGTCTTAAATCAGAAGAGATTCTAAAAAGGTAGCTAAGGAATGCCAGATCACCCTGAGCATTTATAAAGAGAAAGGACAGTACATGGCACAAATAGGGGGATGAGACCTTTACACCCTGGTCTGGCCCATCTCCCTAATAGTAGTGGTTGTGTGCGAGCCTCTGGGGGCTTTTTGCTGGATTCCTCCTCCTGCTCTGCCACTGACCAGTCATGATTTGGGACAACATACTTAGTCTCTGCAAGCCTTTCCTGTCCACTTCGGGAGAGATACTTTCAACTCATATCACTGCAGTAATGACTGACAGAGCTAATGAACATTTGATAAACATGACCTTTCTTTACTTGTAGTAAAATATATAAAACAAAATTTACCATTTTAGCCACTTTTAAGGGTATAGTTAAATGGCATTAAATACATTCCCATTTTTGTGTAACCATCACTACTATCCATCTCCAGAATGTATTCATCATCCCAAATAGAAACGCTATTGTTTTTTTTAATCCATTAACTGGTTTTGGTCACATTTATAAATTTCTTAGTATGGTAACTAACACATGTTAACCCTAGGTATAACATCAGGGACCATGGACCTCATGTTAGCTTTTAAATTTCATTTTTTAGCAGTTCTATTTGTAGGAGTTGATATTTTATTGCTTTTACTATTTCTTAGAAGTCTTAGAAATCCAAAGAAAAAAGAGAAAATTTACTTTTCAAAAAATAGAATAAAAGAGAATACAACTCATTCTATCTTGCAATTTTTATAAATCTAAAACATGAGATCTTAGTGATTTTCTTCTTCCTATTTTTGAAACATTTTGCTATTCATCATTCTAGGCATTATTTTATCATTACCAACTATTCCCAACTATACTTAAAAATTCTAAAATAATGTGAAATGGAAAAATTATGGAATTTCCTAAAAGGTTGAAATAAACCATAACTATTGTGTCATCTTTCAGTTTCCCTGTTGTCCCCAAGTGTTGTAGCATCATTCAAGAAGGTTTAAAAGAAGACTGGAGACACCATCTCTGTGGTTTCTTTTCATCTTTCAGTGAACACAGTTGAGTAATCAGAACTTTTATTTTTCACCAATAATGGAAAACATAAGGAAATTTACAGATGTTTCACAATTATTAGACAAATCATAAGATTAATACAAAGAGACTTCATATAAGCAAAATCTCAGACTATGAGTTTTCAGGTGACAATACCCTAGATGAATTTTCTAAGTCTAGAATCAATGAGTGAACCCTATATTTCTAAGAACAAAAATAAAACATGGTGTTCTCAATGAGTTAGTCACTCAATGGGATGGACTGTACCATGCAATGCTTTGTGATCAGAACCTGATCCATCCTGTTTTGCTAAAAAGACGTGTGGTTGCGTGCAAAATTTGCTTGATATGAGTCATAAGTAGATAAGGCAGGTGTATACAGAAAGGTGGATAGATGAAAATAGATAATGTGGAGACCAAAAAATCAAATTAATCATTCTAATTGATGTTTATAAATCTAAAGATGAAAATGTTTTGCAATTATGGAACAAAGAAGAAGTATGTCCTCTTTTAAACAAATTATGAGCTATCAAAGTTTTTAAAAGTGTCATGTTTTGATAATGTAACTTCAAGAAGATAAAATCAGAAGTAATGATAAGTTAAACCTTTTAGAGACATATTTGAAATCTGGAATCAGTACTATATTTATAAGATGGATATGTTCCAGAGTCACGCATAACAGTTCATGACCAGGTAGTGGTATTCAAAGGAAATTGCCCATTTTAGGTGTCTATACCTTCTAAACCAGGAAAATATGAAATAAAAAACTGGAGTTTGCTATGTTTAAATTTTAATTAAAATTTCTCATAAAGTTGTTTTTCACAGTATCTCTGGGTTTTACTTCTATAAATTGAATAAAATGACTCAAAAGTATAAAAACATAAAAAAGGGTCCATGGGACACAAATGGTAAATGCTAAGAACTATTCTTGGCATATCAAGGCATATCAAGGATTAAGTACTCAATAAAATTGTGTCATTATTATCACTAACACCATCATCAGAGTCCACAAAGTTTTATCAGGTCCTAGATTTATTCTAACAAAGAAACCACATCCTATGTTCCATGCAACAATAAGGACTCCTAAGCACCAGCAGGCTTACGGTATCCTGTTACCACACCTAGAAAAGAAAGGTGCCCAGCAAACCTTCCCACTGCAGCATGCATGCAAAAGGCAGATTTATGGGCCTGACGTGGTCAGTCACAAGGTGAGCCTTCTTCCTGGAGTGCGTTAGAGACACAGGACACAGCCTGCCACATGCATCACTGACCACTCTTCCTGCCTACAACCCACTTCCCCTGATTCACATGGGGCTGGGCAGCCATTAAAAGACTGGGTAATACACCCTCCATATCTTTAAAAAGCTCAACTGTTTAAAAAGAGAAAAAGAAAAATTTGTAGCCCACATGGCTCCTTTATCCCTTCTGATGAAAGGCTTTGATTTTGAAAGATGAAAGAGACTATAGAAAGTGACCATCTGACTAGAGGAAGGAATGTCCATAAAAAAATCCTACAACTGAATAGAAAATGAACTTCTATTGGGTCAAATACAGAAAAATAGTAAAATGGATATTTCGCTACTAACTCTGAAGAAAAAGACCTAAGAAAGTGAGTAAAGAAGAAAACTGAGAGTTTCAGATTTCTATGTATCAATTAAAAAATACATTTGATTTTTTAAAGTAGTAAATGTTACCTCCTGGGTTTGTCCAATCTCAGAGAGAGCTGTCCAGCCACAAGAGTGATCCTCCAATGGAAAGAAAAATGACCACAAGACAGTAGTTTGTCCCCATGTAGGCAGATATTCAAGTAGTGGCCAAACAACCACCTGAAAAGTATGCTGCAGAAGCTATTTCTAAGCTGTGAGAGAGAAAAACTATATTCCCTTAAGGTCTCTTGCATCTCAACTCAAGATAACATAATAGTTAAAACAAAAGGTCTTGGAATCAAAGTGTCTCGGTTCAAATCCTAGCCCAGTCTTTATCAAGGGAGACTAACCTGACTAAACCTAACTTTGGTCATTTGTAAAACAGTGGGCGGGTGAGGGCCCATGATGGCAGTGGTACCCACCAGAGTAGGATATCTTCTGTTTGCCCAACAGACCCCCTTACACCCTTCACTGTTCTTTCTGCGCCAGGAAACTAACCTGAATGAAATTCCTCAGCAGGCTCCCTTGTTGAGTCCAACAGCCTCCTGCCCCAGTGAGAGTTTAGAGGAAGGGGAGAGACTGAGGGCAGGCTGTTGATGCCCTGTGGATCCTATCTGACTGGCTGTGTCCTTCAACTGAAGGTCACTGCAGCACTCAAGGTAGCCTTATCTACATAACTCTTTCTGTCAGCATTCTGGAAACTCCTCTCTTCCCTCAACCCTTCAGGCCTGGAGGTGGTAACAGCTCTTTATTGCTAGCCCCAGGACACTGCACTATCTCTTATGAATCGTTACCACTGCTCTAGCTCTATGAACAGTCCATTTACTAAACCCTCCCCCAATTATCTCAGTTGGAGTATGCATCTGTCCTTTGCTGGGACCCTGACTCTACCTCAGGGATTGCTGAGAGGATTAAACGTGGTATTGCACATAAAGTACCTGGCACTTAGTAAGCCATCATTACAATGACATTTTTATCCTGCTTTCTCTTGTCTCTCACACTCCCCTTTTCCACCCATGGTCAACCCTTCTAATCAGGTCCTCATCTGATTCTTTAACACAGGAGTCAGCAACTTTTTCTTTAAAGGACCAGACAGTAAATATTTTATGCTTTGTGGGCTACATAGTCTCTGTTGCAACATGTAAACGAATGAGTGTGGCTATGTTCCAATAACATTTTATTTATGAACACTGAAGTTTGAATTTCATATCATTTTTGTGAGTCATGAAATATTATTCTTTTTTTGATTATTTTTCAACCATTTAAAAATGTAAAAACCATTCTTAGCTCAAAGTCATACAGAATCAGATGATGGGCAGAACTTGGCCTACAGGCCTTAGTTTACCAACCCCTGCTTTAACAGCGTTCTAAGATTTAGCATCTCTGCTGTGCCAGAGAGCTTTTATGCCCCAAATTATGATTCTATATTTTTTCTATTTTCCTTTTCTGTTTTTAATAAGATTCTATGAATGTATTGTTGGAAGCCAAAGCTCGCTTGCTCTTTCCCATGATCTTTGCCAATTGGCTTTCAAAATCCTCTGCCATAGCACATTCAAACCACTCCCCTCCACAACACCTTCCAGGGGCAATGTCCTTGAAGCTGTTCCCACACTGGAAACCCATTCCAGCACTTTTCATCTAGGAAAAGGCACATCCAGGACTAGCACAGTGTGATTCATTCCATGGAAATAAACTTAGAACCCTGGTATACTTGGGCAAAGCCTGGCCTGGGCAATGTTGGGAAAAAGATGAATTTTGTCTTTGCAAGACTGCATCTGATCATGTCTGCTCTGGGCTTTACACATCCAGGGCATTTACCAGCCTTGTGATTACTCCTTCCTCCCTTTCTTGGAAGATCAATCTGAACAATCTGTGCAAAAATGCTGGTAGATGCTAAGGTGTTTTACCTATTCTTACAGACATACCATGACATATACAGACAAAGAGAGTCTTGAATTTTAAGAAGCCTTTTCAAAATCATTACGTACCTAAAGGAGTTGTCCTCAAACCTAGCTACCTGTTAGAATCATCTTTTCCAGCATTTTAAAATGCTGATGAGCAAAACCCACCCTACAATGATTGAAATTTTATCTGTAGTTTTTAAAAACTACCCAGGTGATTTGGGGGCAGAGTTAGGGTTGAGAGTCATGGATTTAGAGGAATGGCAAGGGAGATATTTTCAGACAGTTGAAGAAAGTCAGGGTGCATCCATTCAAATCATGATTCCTTTCAGTTTTCTTACTCTCCCATGCAACGCTTCAGAAAAGAAGACAATTGGGAAAATACGATGAAAATGAACATATTGTATATCTAGTTTGTGTCTGGATTTAACTGATTACTTTTCAGTTATTTCTTTATTCATCCAACATCATTTATTAAGCTCCTACTTTGTACCAGGCACCCTGCTAAACACTGCAGATAGAAAGATGAAGATAGGCATGATCTCTGTGTTCATGGAGCTTACATTCTTATGGGCAGAAAGAGTGGGGGAATTGAATGACTAATCACACAATTATTATTTAATGACAATTGTGGGAAGTCTTACAAAGTTCAAAATGCACCTTCCAGGGGGATCTCATGTAACTGAAGGAGATCCATGAAGGCTTCCTTGAGGAAGTGATGCTCTGGCTGAGCTCTGAAGCACGAATAAGAATTAACTAGACAAAGAATGGGGAAGGCAGTGGAACTACATGTGCAAAGGCCCTGCATTGAGTGCACAGGAGCTTGGAGCTTTTGAAGAACTGAAAGAAGGCAGTGTGGGTGAAATTCAGAAAGCCAGGGGAGAATGGTAGGATGAATGAGGATGAGGTCAGGCAGGGCCTGGACACCTTATTAAGATACAATATGTTATCTCATCTGTTCTTCATTGATATCCTCATTTTACGGACTTTGCACAAGTGGTATACTCAAGGTTCCATCACTGGAAAGAAGTAAGACAAACACTCAAACCTACTTCTGTTTGACTCCAAAGTCCGTGTCCTTTCTGTGGCCCCCTTTGTCTCTTCGTAGTTCCCATCAGCTTCAGGGGTGAGATGTATTACCAGAAACAGAAATTTGAACATAAATCAAATTTGGGTTTCTATATAGAATCTCTCCACACAGAAATAGAATATCTATGGTTATATATTTATATGGAAGAACAAAAGAAACAAACTAGAAAGGATCAAAAATACTAACTTTAGGGAAACTGACCTTCCTGTATGAAGGAAAAGGTTTGCCTGCACCTCTTAGCCAGTCCTTTGAAGAATTCAAAAGGGCTTCTATGACTGGACACTAGTATAGATCAATCAGATGAAGTCATTCATTGTTTATTTATCTGGTATGTATTGAGCAGTTACATCCCAAGCACTAAAGACAGACATGAAAATACAAGATCCCGACACTCAGGGAACTTAGTCTTTTCTAGAAGAGAATAGAGAAGCAATGTATTTAGCCAAATTCAAAATAAGAAATTCCTAAAGATTAATAGGAGATTAGAGAAAAAAGTAGTAATATTTTATGCCTAATATTTATATCTATCACAGTTAATCTCTTTCTGCTCCACTCTGTCATCCCAATGTTTTTCAAAGATAACCACTTAAAAATAGCAAGATCAATAAAAATCTCTAGTTTTAGGTAGCTAGGGAATACCACATTATGAATAAAATTTAAGCAGTGGGCTAGGACATTCTGGAACATGATCAATGAGGGAAAATTGTATAAATCTTCAAAAAAATTTTTCTGATCCTGTTCCAAAATCAACAATGTACATGAGATTGATCCAATCCTATTCCAGATGGCTTGAGGAAATCTGAGCTGAGTCCTTAAAGTAATGGTTAGTATAAGAGATATAAAATGAGCAAACAGAAAACTTCATTTAAATCCTAAAATAAAACTAAAAAATCTTCAGCAGATGGTATGGATCATAGATAGTTAAATGTCTGACAAAGGCAGTAATAATTATTTTTTATCGGCAACAGGGAGAGAGACAAGGAGATCAAATTATAGGAAATACGGTATTGATTTTTAAAAATGGAAGTAAGATTGATTCTGGCCAGTACCTCAAGTAAACTTTGATCCCTGTTAAAACATCTAGTTTGATTCTGACAATCCAGGAGGCACCTCAGCGGACATTCCTGAGACCCCGAGGAGGTGGTAGGAAAAGAAGTGTCCATCTTCCCATTCTTCCTCAGAAATGCCTAAGGGGCAGTCAACAGTGTGCTCAGAGCCCTCCCACCCCAAGACCCTGGAGGACCAGGACACTGGCCCCTCAGTGAAATTTTCAACTTTCTCTAGGCTCCAACTCATGGTAGGAGAGATGGCTGAGTGGGAAGCCTCTGCTAAGCTCCACACATCAATATCCTGGCCACCAAAAGCACACCGCAGTTGTGTGTGTGTGTGTGTGTGTGAGAGAGAGAGAGAGAGAGAGACATCATCAGCTATTCCTACTTTCTCTCTTAGGAATGATTTCCTCTGCCCCTCATTCCAGCTAGAACTTGGCAAAAGAAAACAAGAAACTCCAATCATCACAGCACAGCACAGGCATCTTCCAATATGTTCCTCAAACTAAGATCCAGAATTCCTGCCTTGTCCTGTTTGGAGACCACTGAGTCAGAGCTCAGCCTAAGATCAGCTTTTTCTTTCTCCCTTTCAAGAACCCCTCAAGAGCCATCATGCCTCACATTTCCTGCACTCACCCTTCCCTCAAGTAAGACATTAAAATGGCAAGAGATCATAAGAACTTCGCTTTAAAGGAAAACAACCGTTACCATATAATACCTTGTGCCAGCCCCTGCCACCACCAATTTATCTTACTAATATGACATCATATAAATCCCTTCCTCATCTTCTGGTGTTAATTTGATCTGCCAATTGTGTCAGTTCCCTGGATTTGAGCATATTGTAACCGTCTATTCATCATGTCCACTGTGATGAACGTGCTGGGTGAGTTGTCAGCTCCTTTGAGGTGTAACTCTGTGTTCTAGACCCACTGCTCAAAATTTGGTGCCAGGATTAACAACAGCATCACCTGGGAGTTTGTTGGAGAAGCAGAATCCCGGGACCCCCTCCAGACCTGCTGAATCAAAACTTGCATTTTAACAGTATTCCCCAGGTGATACTAACATACATTAAAGGGCATTCTGTCTAAACATAAGGCACTTATCACATCCCTGGAAACAAGTTGGCAATAAGTTATTAAATGTTAACTATGTCACTAGAAGGGGATCTTATAAAGAGATAGAGGGAAACTATAAGGGATAATCATTGTTGCTGAACTTAATGGAATTTATGTTCCTTATATGAAGCACTTAGAGACTCAACAAGAGCATATACATAAGTGTGATAAGTGCCAGAGGAGTTCAAAGAAAGGAGAGCTTGATGTGGGATTTCCAGGTAGTGGGGAGTACCATGGAGAAAGCTGGAACTGAACTGAGGATAAGTGGGTAAGAGCTTGTGAAAATATGACTATAAGGGAAATTTTCCAAATCTAAAACAGATGGTTGAGTTTTCAGGTAGCACATACCAACCATGTGAAGTTTAATAAATCACTTATTTTGTGGGAGCATTAATAAAACTAGGAAGGTGATGTGGCAGAGTGGAAACGACAAGGTTTGGTGTCAGATGGGCCCGGCTCCAATTCAGCCAGACTATATCACCTTGGAACAGTTATTCTCCCTTGCTAAGCCTCATTATCCTACTGAAAAAATGAGAATAATACCTGAGGATTAAATAAGAGAGGGATACAAAGTTCCCAGTATAGTGTCTGTAGCATAACAGATGGTCACCCAATATTAGTTTTCCTTTCTCCTCCCTTCCCTCTGGCAAAGGGTTGGGCCTAGACAAATGGTAACTAACTCTGGATCTGAGCTGGCAAGAGAAATCCATATTAGGAAAGACTTGAGGAGTCCAGGCTTGATGTGGCAGGAAGTAGGGGTCATTATGCAAAGGTGAAAATGGTACTTTAGGAAGACCAGCCTAGCAGTGGTGTTTAGAATGGACTAAGAGGCAGATGATGGCTAGTGGTGAATTGGCAAGCTCACTGAAAAGAGGACGACATAAAGGACTCTGTACCAGGCTTTCGTGGCACACTTGACAATGTCTGTGTTGGTCATTTGTCCCTTTATTCTCATCTCTGCTCTCTGCACTTCTCCTGCTCTAATCAGTGTATCTGGGAACTGGAGTTCTTGCCAAGTGGCTCCCAGGTAGGATTAGCCAATGGGAGCCTAGCAGGCTTGATGATGGGAGGAGGGGAGAAGCTAATATTTTTATCCTTTCCTCTCCCTGCCTAGGTGGCATCTTAGGCAGTGCTATTTCTTCTGGAAGCCTCCAACTCCAACAGACAACCCATTCCTCTGTGCCCCCAGCTCCTACCTCCTTCCTAATTAGCCCCATCTCTAGGCTCTGTAACACCTCCTCTTCCTGTGCTCCGTCCATCCTAGGGGTGGGAGCAGCTTCCAGCCATTGCCAACCTCTGGGGCACTTCACTCATCTCTTCTTTGGCTTCTCAGTTTCCTGTATTATATTTCCTCTATTGAAATACCAAAACTGGTATATATTTCCTGACTAGACCTTAACTGACATAGCATTTAAATCAAAATACATCTCAGATTATTTTTGTATGATTACAGGGGTTTCTCGATCTTGGAAGATTACAAATAAAAGCTACACAATGACTGATCTCCCACTGAAGAGTAGGAGAGAAATTGGGCTCAGAATTCTCCAACCAAAAAAATCATAGATCTAGATTATTCTATTACAGAATAATTATTAATCTGTGAATGCAGTGGTGTCTATGAGCATGTCATTTAATTCAGTGTTTGCATGGGTAATCTGAAAAGGTGAATAACAAATGCAGAAATTAATTCCATAGACATTATTGGGAGGTATTGCAAATACCCAAGTGAATAAGGAAATGATTTAAAAAAAAAAAAACTGGCAGTTACAGAAATATGGGCAGAATATGGTTGTGAAACTCATAAAATGCATAACTGAATCAAACAGCAAAATTAGATATTGCCTGAAAAATGTATGGTTGTATAGGTAAGGGAAAGTCATCAGAAACACAGATACTCCATGGGTGGGAAAGAAAACAAAAAACTGAACATGGTGAAGAAGAACCAAGAAGTAACAGTGCAAACTTGGATGTAATTTTAAAATATGATGGAAGAAAAGAGACTAGTTATTTTGAGCTTTCAGTATAGATACCCTATGTTGTCATTGTTTTAAATGATGTTTTCTCTCTCTCCAACCTCAAATCATTTCCACCAATTTATACAGTATTAATTAAACTATACTTACAATTCCTTACCCAATTTTGTATACCTCAATAACAAAAATATTAAGAATTGCAAGAACTTGGGGAAATCAAATCTGAAAGCTAATGAGCTGGAGGACACAACTGATAAAGGAAGTTAAAAGAGCCAGATTGGCTAAGCAATCATATTTCTAGCACAGACCCAAAGAAAATCATGCATATTATGTGGGACAAACAAATTCTAATTAAATAATAGATTTCAGTGTTGACCTAATTATCTAATGTCCAGGTCTCATTTTTATGGGAAAAATCCAGGCAAGTAAAATAAATTCTTGGAGATGAAACTATTCTTTCTAATAAGAAAAATTACTTCCTTTTTCTCTGTGAAGCCCCAGATGGTCAGAAAACAAAATTCTATTATTTTGTGTTCAGTTCGAACCTTAAATATCACTTCTATAAGGATAATATTGACTTCTAGAAGTTCAGACAGTGTATTTATATGTGGTCAAGAAAGGTTTCCTTTTAGGAAACAGGAGTTCAAAAGGACAAGAACTCTCAACTCTGAAGGATATAGCCACCAGTAAAATTACTTGCTCCCAGGTAAATTATTAGGTGAGAGAAGAGTAAAGAATTAAAGTGAAATACTCGGAACTCCTTGCTAAACTGGGCTGTTAGAATCTAAGAATTCATGAGAAACCGTTTTCAAATTTAGAAGGGGATGGGAGAGACGCAACTATCGTCAACTATAATATAGTAAGGATCAGTCACATGATCTAATTACAGAAATGAAAGCAACCCAGGAATTATGTGGTCTATTCAAGCCTGCAAGGAGTACGAACAAAGAATATAATTATACATCAAGTCTGTTGATTAAACAATTACTATTTAAAGCAGATATAGATTTAAAATTAATTTGCTTCTGCATTCTGAGGATTTGGGGACCGAGATAAACAGTGTTTGAAGTTTAATTACCCATGCGTAAGATGAAGGGGTTCATTTCAATTTGGTTAGCTCTGCAGAGCGTTTTGGATGATGTAAAAGGAAGACTCCGACTCCGCGGCAAGTCTCGGCACTGCTAAAATGTGTGATTAAAGTGAGCAAGAAGGCTCGTTCAGCCTCATTCCCACAGACTGCGGTAATATCACAGGAGGGATTTCACAATTGCAAATTAATATTTAAATTAACACTAGTTTGAAGTTTACCTGGAGGGGGAACACACTATATCCAAAAGAACAGAAGAAGGCCAACCAAACAGTTCCAGGCTCCAGAGCAGTGAAATCTGGGGAGTGGAGACCTTCACGCATGTCTGAGCAAATAGGACACTTACCTGCCAGCTACCGTGAATGGAGTGATTCTTATCAGAGGCCACGTGTACAGTGTCCCAGGGCAGAATTGCAGGGCTGAGGGGTGGGCAGGGTGAAAGGGTGAATTGGAGTTGGAGTGAAAGATAATAAACAGAGACTAGAAAATCCCAAAGTTAAAGAGTGATTGTTGAGAGGCATGGGATAGTGTCTGTGTTCATACATGGAGACCAAAACACACAGGGACAGAATTCCCAGACCTCAAACCCAACTTACCAGCTCCGGTGTGCTCATGGCCTGGCTGTGCTCCGCGGGTGCTGCAGAGTGTCCTGGTTAAGAGCATGGACTTTAGAATGGGAAAAACTTGAGTTTGAATCCCAGCTCAACCACTTTTCAGCTTTGTGACCTTAGCAAAGCATTTAGCTCTCTGAGTGCCCCTATTTCCTCAGTGAAAAAACTTTCATTCTTTCCTCATTGGGCAGTGGTAAATATTAATTATGGTAGTGAGGGCAAACCTAAGAGTGTTCCTTCCCTACTTAAAACCCCTCAGTGGCTCATCATTGCTTCAGCATGGCCTGTGAGGCTGTGCAATGATGTGACACCATCCCCTCCAGCATTCTCTCCACTCCAGCCTCACTGGCCTTTGTTCAGTCCTCTATGCTCTCTCCTGCTTCACGGCCTATCCCCATGCCCTGGAACACTTTTCCCTCCCCTCTTCACCCAGCTGACATCTCTTCATTCTTCAGATCTCACTTCAAGTTGTCTTGGGTGGTAGTTAAAAGCTCAGGCTCTGAAGACAGCATGTTGGGTTCAAAACCCAAACTCTACCACTTACTATATGTATTACTTTTGCCCAATTCAGCTTCCATCTCTGCAAAATGAGGATAAGTCCTAGTACTCACATCATGGTGTTGCCGTAAGGGTCACATGAGTTAACACAGGCAATGGCCTCAGAACAGAGCCCAGTTCATAGAAGCACTGGAAAACTGCTCTTATACCACACAGAAGACCTCCATCCCATATCACTCATCACACTTGCAATTTTACGTTTGTGTGATTATTTTAATGTGTTTATCTCTCCACTAGAATAAAAGCTCCATGGGGTCAGGAGTGTGCCAGTGTTTGATACACATGGTAGATTCTGTTCCTGGCAGAATAGACACTCAAATATTTGCTGAGAAATAAATGAGTGAAAATGCTGAGCATAGTGTCTGGCACATAGTGGGACCTCAATAAATATTAGCTTTTAAATAACAATCCACTGATAATGCCAACTGATAAGTGAGAAAAATATTCTGATCATTATTATTATTTACTTTTACTAGTGGTTCTCAACTGGGAATGATTCTGTCCCAAGGCACTGTCTGGGGCAGGGAGAGTGCTGCTGGCATCTAGTGCATAGAGGCCAGGGAGGCTCTAGCATCCTACTATGCATAGCACAGCCCTCCCACAACAAGAAATCATCTGGCAAAAATGTCAGTACCAAGATCGAGAAACCCAGAATTTTGCCTTTTGTAATTTTTCCCTGATACCTTAACTTACCAGTTAAGTTACAGCAGCAAATCGAGCTGCCTTTTGGCCTGTCCGTTCCTGTGAGTGCAAGGTCATCCTTGTCTCTCCCTTTGTCCCCTAAACTCTGCTGGCCTATCTTTCACATTCCTCCTCCTCCTTCTACCAGGTGTGAGACAGAATGTGGGAACGTGGGTGAGGCTGAAGGAAAGTGCACACTCCAAGACAACCCTTCACCGTTCATTCACTCTTCTCTGCCACACCTGGGTTCCTATTTTCCACAGAGCTTCCAACAGAAACAAAATGTGAACACCACCGCTTGGCTTTCTAGATAGTGCTCTATTTCAAATATAATGCTTCAAAAAAAAAAAAAAGATTATGTAGCCAAAAAAATAGGACTGGGGCCAACATGTACAGTCTCTCATGTATAATACAGAAATCACTCTAAGACAAAAGAAAATTCACTCTAACAATAAATGCTATGCTCAAAATTTATCAAACTGTAAAGTCACAGGGATGAATTACAGTATCTGAGAAAAAGTGAAATAATGGAACAAAATTATTCTGAAGTGGCAATTCATATAATGTCAAATGCTCCAGAATACACAAATGTTAGCGGTTAATATAAAATTTAAAACCATGTTTGTACTCTCACAAAACCCTGGAATAATAAATAAATAAATTAAAAAAAAATTTAAAACCTAATATTTAATAGATTGTACAAAATGATGTGCACAACAGTTAAAGGTATGTCAAATAGAAATCACAAATGTTGGTGACAATGTGGAGAAATTGGAACCCTCATATATTGTTGGCATGCGAAATGGTTCAGCTACTGCGGAAAACATTTTGATAATTTCTCAAAAAGTTAAGCATAGAATCCCCATATAATCCAGCAATTCAACTCCTAGGTATATACCCAAAGGATTTGAAAACAGATATTCAAACAAGAACATGTACATGCATAGTCATAGCAACACTATTCACAATAGTCAAAATGTGGAAATAGCTCAAATATCCACTGACAGATGGATAAACAAAATGTGGTATATCCACACAATGGAATATTATTCAGCCATAAAAAGGAACAAAGTAGTGATACATGCTACAGCCTGGATGAACCTTCAACAACAGTATGCTAAGTGAAATAAGGTCACACATTATATGATCCCATTTATGTGAAATATTTAGAATAAATAAATTTATAAAGACAGAATACAGATTGACAGTTGCTAGGTACGGGGGAAGGGGGGATATGCAGAGAAACTGCTTAATGGATATTTACTTTGGAGTGATGAAAACACTTTGGAACTAGATGGAGGTAGTGGTTGTAAAACACTGCAAATATACTAAATGCCACTGAATTGTTCACTTTAAAATGGTTAGTTTTATGTTATGTAAATTTTACCTCAATAATTATTTTTAAAAAATATTGTCAAAACTATGCATGCAAAATTGACAAACACTGAAAGAGAGGATACCTCAAAATGGAAATAGATGTGGTAGTCCAGGGAAACTATAGGCAATTTATTTTTACAGTTCTAATCTGACTTCATTTTTTAAAGTAATGCATATTGGTTATAAACATTTTAGAAAACACATAAAAGCACTAAAAAGGTTGTAGAAGTCACTATTAATAACATTTATGATTTTCCAAAATATTTTTTGGAGGGGGCACCCATCTGGTGCCAAAAGCCAAAATATTTTTTAATGTTTATGTTAAATTACCTTTGCAATTAAACAACAACAAAACCAAGACCCTATGCATTAATCAAGGTAAACCCACACAGTTGAACACTTATTTCTGCCAAGGTTTTTGCTCTAAGTTTGTTTGTCTCTGTGGGCAGAAGATGGGAGACCAAGGGTTGTAGGGGGTAGAAGGTAAGTCTGTGACTTTTTGGCTAAGGCCTCTCTTCTACCCTTCCACCCATCCTAGGCCAGTGTGTCTGGCTTCTCATCAATGTGGCAAAGCCTGGTCTCTGTGGGACAGAGTTTGAGAGGGTGTCCTTCTCCACGTCTGTGCCATCAGCCCTCCATAAAAGGGACTAGAATGCCCATTCTTCTTGCCTGCACAGCCTCTTCCCTGCACACAGCAAGAGATCTCCTCTAATTATTACACTATCAAGATCTAGGAATGGGGAAATAGGGGGAGATGGGAGACCTTGACTTCCTGAAAAAGATCATTATTTTCAAAAGATTTGCAAATGATAGTGTAGCTGTATGTCTCTCCTCCTGTTCTTCTAAGACTTTTTGAGCAGAACATGACTAAAATAAGAAGAAACAAGAAAAGGAACAGAAATTTGGGGCTTGGACCAGTATAGAACAGATATGTTACCAGTGATTCAACAACAAACTATCAAGAGCCCATGATATAACCAGTTACTATAGACTGAATGTTTGTGCTACCCATCCCAAGAAACTTAATCCCCAATGTGATAGTATCGGAGGTGGGGCCTTTGGGAGGTGGTTAGGTCAAAAGGATGGAGTCCTCACGAATGGGATTAGTGCCCTTACAAAAGAGAGGTCTCTTGTCCCTTCTGCTATATAAAAACACACAAGACGACAGCCATCTGTGAGCCAGGAAATTGGCCCTCACCAGATACTGAATCTGCCGCATCTGGATCTTGGACTTCTCAGCTCCCAAAACTGGGAGAAATAAATTTCTATTGCTTATAAACCACCTAGTCTATGGTATTTTGTTATAGCAGCCCGAACAGACTAAGACACTAGCTAGGGGTTTGCAGGGGGGTGGTACTGTCTCTAAGAAAAGACTCAAGAACACACTCTTGATTCACAGATTCAGCGCTTTTGGTTTTAAATGTTTGCACTTTGCCTTAACCTATCAATAGCCTCTTTCTCAATTCAATTTTATCACCAAAACTTCAGTTGCAATATCCCTCCTCTTCTTTCAGTAGTGGCCCCTCCTTTTCTTGCAGCATGACTGCCCTAATCAAGGTACCTCTTCCCTATTAAAAAGAAGACCAGAAAATGTTAAAGATATGTAAGTACCCTAAAAAGACTCCCTCCCTAGAGAAACTAGTAGAATCAAAAGAGCACTACAAAATAAAATTTCTTTTTAAAAAGGTAAAGGATCAACTCTCATAATTATCAATGTTGACAACAAAGTCTAGATTTTCCAGACATCAAGTTTCTTACAGCTGATCTCCCTGGTGTGGGAAGACTATCCCATAGCTGATGGAAGAACTGATTCCTTTCCATTTGCCCAGGGAACTTAGCATTAATGTCTCCCCAAAGAACAGTTGCTTGAGGAAACATGACCACAAGCAATTACCTACAAGATGCCTGGCTAGCTGACTTGACCTCAACTTCTTGCTTGTATGATATGAAGACACACAAAATTCCCCAGCAGGGTGCAACAAAGGGACCCAACAGCAGGGTCCCAATGATCTATAGAAGGGAGGTGGGAGGAGAGGAGAGACAAACATGTAGTCAAATGCTCAATATGCTCTTGTTCTATGTTACCATGAATGTACAGATGTGAGATATCAATAGAAATCTAAAATAGAAATGAATTCTGCTCATCTTATAACAGGCAAAACACTTCAGGTTCTATTTTTCTTGAGATTTTATGGTTTGTATCTCAACTCAAAACCTGCCCTGGTCAAGAATTTGGAGTTCAATTGCCTAAAAGGGGGTCTGATTTTACTCTGGGGCGTACAGAGTAAAAAGAGCCTCCAAGTGGAGACTATGCAGAGGTGGAATTTCAGGTCTTCAAAGAGGTGCATTTCCATATAACCAAAGCAAGTGGCTACCAGCTGTGAAGAAAGAGCCCATAGCCCAAGCCCCGAGAAAACAGAAACATCAAGATGCCCTCGTGAAAAATTTGGTATCATTGAATCAGAACACTCTGTCCTGCTGTAAATATTACCAAATCAATTCTAGGTGGTTTCTGGAACAAGGCAAATGGTCAGGATTTATTCAGGTCAACATCTGGAAGCATGCATGTTCCACACAATTATCTCAGTAAACAAAAGGGAAGTTATACCCTGGGACTGTCCCCCACCCACCTCTCCTCCACTGGCCAAAAATCTTTCACAGACAATATGTCTCTAAGATGCCTTAAGATAGCATCACAAAATTGGACAATGGCTGGCAGCAATCATCTCCCAAACTTGCCAGACTCGGGTATTTTTTTAGGAAGGAAAGCATCTAATGGCCATGAATACTTCATTTAGTGTTTTTTTTTTTTTTTTTTTTTTTTTTTCCTAATGCACAGCAAGAAGTTCACCCTTCAGCACTGGACTCTGCCAAGTATCCCATCTCAACATCCCATTGAACTTCTAGAGAAACTTCATCCAAATCTTTTATTAAGCTCTTCTCAAATGTTCAGTTTGCAAAGTACTTTGCAATAATTTAGTAGCCTTCCCCCAAATCACCACCCAAAGAAAGGAGATTGCCCTCTATTAACCCTAACTTTGCAGAGAAAGATCCTCGAGGCCCTAGGGAGGTTTACAGCTAGTTTCCACGATATTTTTGAAGTCAGAAATGAGGTGCACACACGTCTAGACTTTCAGACCTCCAACCCAGGGCTCATCCACACAGTCACAGAAGGAACAGCTGACTCTACTGGTAAGGTAGGCAGTGACTGAAATATCTTCCCTTTTGGTCTGTGATAGTTCTTGATTTTCCCATTAGAGTTACTCCTTGGTAGTCTTTCTCATATAGACAAAGCCTATATTGAAATGTTTTAAGGGGTTGCTTAACAGGAAGATGTAACATATATGTCAGTTAACATATTGATAATTTTTTCTTTATCTGGACAACCTGGTATTACTCACAAAGAGAACAGGTCCTGAAAGAATGAGACTTGGGACAGGTAAGTTTGGATAAGTAGGCTAAGAAGGAAGAAGAAAATGATTCAAAGCATATACTCCTGGCTGTCTAGGGGCTAGCAATGGGGCTGGGAGTAAGGGAATTAGAGTACTAGACACTTGGCTGTCTTTGAAATGGAGCAAGAGGAACACAGGAAATGAAAACTAAACATGGCTGAATTTACAAACCTGCCTGAGACCAGCATTACTTCCCAGGAGAAGAGATACAGTGGAAGGGGGATATGACCGTTTTTAGGGTAATGTCCTTGATACCCTAACCTCATTGGCACCACTCCTAAGGGAATGATAAGCTCTCAAAGAGCTGTGAGATCGAGAGTGTGAGGAGCAAAGCAGGAGCAGGAGAAAGACGTAAGTAGGGTGAGAAATTCTCCAGGCTGGCAGAGTGCAATGGGTCACAGGCCTTGAAATTCCCCATTGGGTAGCCATGCCCAGGCCCATCCGCTGGGGAGGCAGAGGTGCCCAGCACAGTTCAAGTTGTGGCTAAGCATCTGTGCCTCTCCAAGTCCATCTGGGGTCTCTGATTTCTTGGGTAAAGAGCATGTGAGGAAGAGCTAGCAACATCATATGGCCCTATCCTGACTCTGGCATGAGAAATGTGTTCATCAACTTCACCACCTGCTTCCCATTTCTCAGCTCTCTCCCAGCACCTCCTCCTTGCTCCCTCTAGGACTGCCAAGGCAAAATTGTTAAGAGATACGGCTTACTTCTTTGATAAAATATAATTATTTGATGATGTATTGATAAAAATTGCCTAAAAATATTTTTTAATTAAATATACAAAGTTGTCTACGAGTTCCCCTCTGCATTTAAACACTTCTCACATTTTAGCTTCACAACTTCCCCTGGTCTCATCCTTACTTTCTGGGCTGCCCAAACCTCCATGCTGATCTCTGGCTGCTTTAGGTTCTATCAGGATCTACCCCAAAAGGACAGGGATGGATACTCCTGCCCTTTTCTAACAACCTCTTCTTATCACCAACACTTACTTGTCCTCTGGTCCATTACCTGAGGGCTTTGCTCAGTGCTTTCTGTTCTAGTAAACTAACTCATGCCAAGAGGAAACAGCTGCTTAGAGTTTGTTGTGAGAATCAAATGAGAGAAATGAATATATACAGGTGAAGTTTTGGTATTATTTTTCTCAGTACATTAGCCCTCACAGGTAACAAACTGCTATTTTAGTAGGGGCCCTAGACATTAACCTAAATGAGTGGCTCTGTTCTGGGGAATCTCAGGCACCAGGACAGGTTGGAGCGGGAGAAGGGTAGACAGGAGACAGACTGCAGCCATGGGCTCTTCTCCACTCGCATTTTGTAAGCCAGCTGCCCACTCATCCTGGAGTTGCTGCCCACTGATGGCCAGGCCCCATTTTGCTTCATCCAATTGAATCTATAAAAAAAACCTAGTTTGATCTACAGTTAACAAAATAAACTGTCTGAAGGATGCAAGAGCATTAATAAACAGTTAGTTCCCAATTATGGAAAATAGCATTCCTTAGGGCAAAATAGCCCATAAAATTTTCAGCAGCTAGCAAAGAACCATTATTTAGGGACTCATTCTCTTAGACAGGGGCAAAATTGCTTTCAGACTGGGGAGTCTTCACTGTCATTGTCCAGCTTTGTGACATGGGACAAGTTGCTTAGTGTTTCTGAGCCTCAGGCGCTTTATTGATAAAATGAGGACAAATACAACTATCTAATCAGATTGTAAAGATTCAATTTAATTACTATGTAATATGTGCAAACTATGTAACTCAAGGCTTGTTATATAGTAAACAAGTGAAAATAGTAGCAGCCACAGCAGCTACTCCCAGACATTTTGAGAGTGGAAATATTTGGCCTTTGGAAGATACTCAAAGGTAACTGTGTGATATACATATTATTAAAAAGACTTGGAAATCGTTTGGGTTTGAGAATTTCACATTGCCCTTTGAGACAGCTGGAAAAACCTTGAAATGTCTCAACCTCAGGGACAGGAATTTCTGCCCTAGAGGCAGACATTACCTGTCTCTGGCAGCTCCTGGAGACAGAACGGAGGGTCGGGCCACCCCTAGAGGCGACTTCTCCCTCCCACCAAGCCAAGGGCATCCTGTTCCCTGTCCTTTCCCTCACCTTACCCTTTTCCACCCACCCACTCCCCACTCCCCTCCTGGCTGTGAGAGTCTGCAAGAGCCTGCCTAACCTGAACTCAGGGAGTGCTCTTTTGCCTTTAAAATGCCTTGCCCAGCTTAATCAGTAACCAGCGGTCCTCCACTGCCAGTTAGGCTCCTGCCCTGACATGAGCTTCCTCTCCTGCCAGCCAGCAGATGTGACTTATTTAGGAAGATTCAATTCCCAGCCTTCGCCCTTCCTGCCAATGAAAGCCTCCCTCTTTGAAGGTTACCTGTCACCAGCATTCTTGCACATGAATGCAAAGTAAAGTGGGTGCTTGTCCTGACCTTGAAGAAGCACATCATTCTGTATATGAGTTCTGAAAAGGAGCATTTGACATTTGCTGTCTTATGTGTATCAGGACTAAGGAAAGGAAGCTCCACATGGCGGGATACCTTCTTAGGTCCAGGGATGTGGCTTGTGAATGGCACTTGTCAACTAAACCTTGCAATGATATTCAGCAGGCATGATGTGAAGGAAATGTTAATGAAATCCTGCCTAACTGAAGGAACACGTTTGAATAGAATCAAAGTCATATGTGGGATTTTTTTCCTCATATACTAAGTCTTCTCTGCATATATTAACCTTTCGCCAGCTTAAAAAAATAAAAAGGCATAAAACTAGGATGATTCACTCATTCAATCATTCTTCAAACACTTAGTTGGCACTCATCATGTACCAGACCCTGGTACTAGGGATAAAGAATTAAATGAGGCATAGATAATTTTAGGCAAATAATCTATTATTCAACATTTTATGGTGAGAACCCAACTTCTCAGTTTGTTAAAAACGAAGTAAAAAGACTACATGCATTTCTAGACCCTTTGCTTCATTTAGAAATAGGCAAAGGAAAAGGTGCGGCTTGTAGAAAGAACAAAAAAGTGTTAAATTAGCTAGGGCATGCTGTAGACTTGTTAAAATTTTGCAAAATAAAAACGTATGTTGTGTTATAAGAAAGAGACATGCAAGCAACCAGAATGGATGGGATGATCTTAGGCAAACTTTCGGGAGAGTGCCCAGACTTGCCCTTGTTTGTAAAGTAGCCTTTCAAGCAAGAAGCTGAGTTGGCCCTCCCTCATCCAGTCTCTGACCCACTGCCTGACACCACCGATAAAGAAATTCGGCTGAGCATCACTCTGCTGATAGTGGTGCGAGGCACTCCATTTAGCAGAAGCTTTCTGAAGCAGAGCTTTTAGAGAATTCAAGGACTTGCTCTGTCATCATCATCAGAAGTGCATGTTTCCATTGCTGAGTCAGAAGAATGAAATTGGAGCTGGACCAGATGCAAATGGGTGGGTCAAATGAAAGACTGTTGCTGTAGAGCAAATCTCACTGCTGCTAAGATTGCTGGGTGTGGTATGTATGCCTCAGTAAATGCCCAGGGCACATTCATTCATGCAACGAATGGTGATAGGACACCTTCTGTTTCAAGAACTGTCCTAGGTGCTAGGGACAGAGCAGTGAACCAAATACCACACCCTCACGAGGCTTATATTGTAGTGGAGAATGATAATATGTGAACAGTAAAATTTAAATTACTATAAAGGTGCAGAAAAGAAATTAAAAGACAGCTAAAGAGTAACTTTTGTAAAGCACTTACATTGGTCCTGAATTTATTGCAGACAACAGAATCCATTCTAGCTAGTTTAAGCAGAAAGGGATTCTATATAGGGAATTCGATGATTATAAAATTATTGAAAGGGCTTGAGGAGCAGGCTCTAGGCTGAGCTCTCAAGAACAATCCCCAACCTATGCACAATCTAAGAAGCTGTTGTATTAGGGAAGGTGCTATACCCCTGCTGACTGCAGAATACTTCTAGCCCCAGTGCAATCAAAATAGCTGACACTGCCATTGCAGAAGCCACTGAATCAGGAAGCTGCCTCTTCCTGCTGTAAGTCACAGCCACAGCTACAACTCCTTGCTCCAGATTCATACCACTTCTGCCACAATCTGTGCCAGCATGATGCTACTCAGTCCCTGAAAAGTGGGGATCCTGTGAACCACGAAATGGATGTCTTGCATTTTGTTGGTGGAAACTAAATCATTTCTAGAATCCAAGCTCCAAGAGAATCTGGGAAATGTGGGTTTTAGCTTTGCAATCTTGGCATAGGAAAAGGGAGTTTGAATGGATGTTAAACTATCCAATCCACAATAGCTACCACATCACTATGGGAAGGATACTCAAGGGAATGCCTCTGATGGAGGTGACATTTAAGCTAAGACCATATGAAGAACTGAGGAAGAAACTTTCCAGGCACAGAGATAAACAATAGAAACAACTCTGGGCTTAGTGAGTGGGGGCAATAGAGAAATTAGCAGAAGCTAAATCAAGCAAGCCTTAGAAGATCATAATTAAGAGTTTGGATCTTATTCAGAGTTCTGGGAAACTATAGAAAGTTTTAGGAAGGTTGTTGGCACAATCTGATTTGTATTTTAAAAGAAAATTCTGTCTTCACAGTGGAGAGTAGGTTATCAAGGGGCAAGGATTGAGCCAACAGGACAAGACAGAAAATTTTTTTTTTTTTTTTTTTTTGAGACAGAGTCTCACTCTGTTGTCTGGGCTAGAGTGCCGTGGCGTCAGCCTAGCTCACAGCAACCTCAAACTCCTGGGCTCAAGCAATCCTTCTGCCTCAGCCTCCCTAGTAGCTGGGACTACAGGCATGCGCCACCATGCCCGCTAATTTTTTCTATATATTTTTAGTTGTCCAATTAATTTCTTTCTATTTTTGGTAGAGACGGGGTCTCGCTCTTGCTCAGGCTGGTCTCGAACTCCAACGATCCACCTGCCTCGGCCTCCCAGAGTGCTTGGATTACCGTGAGCCACCGCGCCCAGCTAAGACAGAAAATTCTTGAGGATTAGAGATGATGGTGCCTTGGGCTAGGATGTTGGCTTCAGAGATAAAGTTGACACGTTCTCTGTATATTCTAGGAAGAACTACAGGGTTTCAGGATAAATTAGGTGTGAGGAGTTATAGAAAGGGAAGAATTAAGGCTTGCTCCCATGTTTCCAATCTAAATAAAGGGTGGATGATATTCCATTTACTAAATTGAGGAACAATGGGGAGAACATATCTACAATTGACCAAACACATAGTTCTTGATATTAAAAAGAGATCCGTCATGTAGACAGGTTGAAAGTAGATTCAACCAGAAAGCCTCATGTTTTGCTCTTCCAACTGGCCATGGATTTCAATCTTCAGAGTATTCTTGAGATTCTGGAGAAGTGGATCTGCAATTCTATGTATGGAAGATTCTGGCACAGAATCCATACTTAAAGAGGCTGGGATAAAGGTTTACACAGTAAAAGACAAGTGGGGCAGTGTGGAATAGTTTTTTGGGGAGGCTGATGTTTAGTTTCCATGAGAAACAAAGTCGTAAAATACAGAGTCATTTGGAGGTAAAAAGCTGAGCTCTGAAAAGCCATATGAATTTAGGACTGAGGCAAGTCAAAGCTTCATTTTATCATCTGGGCTCAGCAAAATAATCTTCAGGTCACCTACTCCCCACTTCCTTCCCCTTCCTACCGCTTTCTCTTCACTTCCACCACCAAAATATTTGCTAGAAGTAATAGAATAGGATGATTACTAGATTTTATGGACTAATAATTAAATGATGAAATGATGTCAAAAGGAAAAATGTAAATTAGTGTCTCTTTATAAACACTTACGGTATCATAAGTGATCAGCCTGGGAGTTACCCAGAAGAGCAAACTTAAAAAAAACACAGTACTAGACTATGCTATAATCTCATCAAAAAACAAACCAACAGGAATTAAAAAGTCCCAACAAGAGACAGAAGAGGAAGCCATACCCGTGCCCTGCCTCTCTTAAGCAATCAGAACTCTCAGAATAGCTCTGCTGCTGGGCAGAAGCAAATAATCTTTCGCTCTCCCTAAACATTAAATCTTCCACGTCTTTAGCACGCTCCATGAACACACTGGTGCCAAGCAGAAAAAGATTTAATTTCATGTTGCTAGGTTTTCACTCTTCTGTAGTTAATAAAGAGGCAGGTACAGTCAGCTGGGCTGTTAGAAAAGAAAAAAGAGGTTAAAATTGTTTATGTGAACTACTTCAAATCTTTCTAAATACAGAATATTTAGAAAGAGAATAAAACAACTCATAACTTGTTCCCTGATCCCATACCTCAATCACTTTCAAGGGAAGTGCTTCTGAAGGTATTTCACACTTATAAATGAAAATATTTTGCCAATATAGGGCACTCTTAACTTTGCATATAAGAATTTTTGAGCCGAGCCCTTCTCCTACCCTTCTAAAAACAAAAAAAAGATGTAAGTATATAGTATAGTAAGCTCAAGAGCAAAGTTGCTAGCTGTCAAGCTGATGATTTGTGTGTGATAGGGAGGTATACCCAGTGCTCTCAAGAGTTAAAGATTAGGCCGGGCACGGTGGCTCATGCCTGTAATCCTAGCACTTTGGAAGGCCAAGGCAGGAGGATTGTCCAGCTTGAACAACAAAGTAAGATGTTCACCTCTACAAAAAATACAAAAATTACTGGGTGTGGTGGCAGGTGCCTGTATCCCCAGCTACTCAGGAGGCTAAGACAGGAGGATTGCTTGAGGCCAGGCACTTGAGGCTACAGTGAGCTATGGTGACACCACTGCACTATACACTGGACAACAGAGTGAGATCCTGTCTCAAAAAAAAAAAAAAAGAGTTAAAGTTTAGGTCAGTGTAATCTATCACATGATAAAGTAGAATTGTTCTATGTAAA
>NW_012155284.1:11664092-11666134 GCF_000956105.1 Propithecus coquereli | reverse complement strand
CTCTAGCCCGGGCAACACAGTGAGACTCTGTCTCAAAAAAAAAAAAAAAATGGGGCAGATGTCCTAGAAGCTAAAGATTTCCTAAAAAAAATAAAATTAACAAATCAATGAAACATAAAGATCACTCTATTTCTGAATTGCCTGTTATAAGACCTAATAAATATCTTTGCTGTTCAGGCCAGTTTGAATTTGATATTTTATTTCTTGCAAATGAATTTACATGATGTGAAGATTACACCATTTTCAAAAAGAGGTCCTATAAAGTATCTAATTATTTCAAATATCCAGTTTACCTTTCTTTGAAATGGATAGTCAGTAATCAACTTTATATTATTAAAATGTCTTTAACAGTCCCATCTCACTATAAAGCTGATTTTAAGAATCAAAAGTCTACAAAAGCAATAGGACATCAGGTCTGACAGCATATAGCTCCCCCAGAAATTATACTCTTGTTTATGGCTTGAAAGCAAATCTTGTATTTCAAGTGTGGTTTTTTGGTTCATGTCATTTGGTTATATTTAGATGAGTCTTTTTCTTTGGCATTTTATTCATCCCTGGAAATCTATAATCAAAACCTACACAGAAATAAGTTAAGACAGGTTGTAAAATAAAGAAGAAAGCCCTACCCAGTCATGCCCACCTGCTCTGTAATTAATTACACTTTCTTCCACATATCCAATAAAACACCCATTCTCTAACTTGGTATTAGTTGGGTACGAGATTGCCCACTGCAAAATAGGAGATCAGGGCATGGACTCAAAGCTCGACTCTGCCATTTAACAGCTGTGTACCTTTGGGTGAAATACTTAACCTCTATCAACCTCCATTTATCCTTTTGTAAATGAAATAGTAGTTGTATTTACCTCATACCGTTATTATGAGCATTCTATAAGATAATGCATGTGAAGTACTTAGCATAGCGCCTGGCATGTACAAAGTGCTCAAGAAATGTGATTGGGGGGAAGGAGGAGGAGAGGACGGGCATATGCACAAACAATGAGTGTGATGCGCACCTCCGGAAGAATGGACACACTTGAAGCTCGGACTTGGGGGGGAGGGAGGGCAAGAGCATCATACGTAACCTAATCATTTGTACCCCCATAATATGCTGAGATAAAAAAAAAAAAAAAGAAATGTGATTAATATTCACTTTGTGGTGCAAGTGATCAATAGGTTTTTACCCGAAGGGAAGATGTTGGCGTTTTAGAAGTGTAGCTTGATAAACCAAATTATTCTCTAAATGACTAGGGTTTAGGAGAGAGCGGTCTGAGGCAGAGTAAGCAGACTGGTCTGGTCCTCTCCCTGCCCCTTCTCAAGGCTCGTCTCCTGTCTCCCTCACTTGGAATTAGTCTGCATCCCTCTTCCCTCCTCCATCATGATAACACTTAGGAATTAACTGATTCCTTCACACGGAGAGCAGTGAAATAAAAACTTATAACAGAGCATGATGATAGTATCAGTGAGAATGGCCTTTATCAAAAAGTCCCAAAACAATAAATGTTGGCATGGTTGCAGAGAGACAGGAACACTTATACACTGCTGGTGGGACTGCAAACTAGTGCAACCTCTGTGGAAAGTAATATGGAGATACCTTAAAGAGATACAAGTAGGTCTATTTGATCTACCATTTGATTCAGTGATCCCATTACTGGGCATCTACCCAAAAGAACAAAAGACATTCTATAAAAAAGACATCTGTACTAGAATGTTTACAGCAGCACAATTCACAACTGCAAAGATGTGGAAACAACCCAGGTGTCCATCAATACATGAGTGGATTAATAAAATGTGATATATGTATACCATGAAGTTCTCTCAGCCACAAAAAACAATGGTGATCTAGCACCTCTTGTATTATCCTGGATAGAGCTGGAGCCCAGTCTACTAAGTGAAGTATCCCAAGAATGGAAAAACAAGTACCACATGTACTCACCATCAAATTGGTATTAACTGATCCACACTTAAGTGCCTATAATAACATTCACAGGGTGTCGGCCAGGTGGGGGGGAGGAGGGGATGGGCATATTCACACCTAATGGGTG
>NW_012155284.1:11658494-11661247 GCF_000956105.1 Propithecus coquereli | reverse complement strand
TAATACTAATTTAAAGAGCATTAATATCTTTAAAATATTGTATCTTGCCATCCCTAAACATTCTTTATCTATTTATTTAGGTCTACTTTAATGTCTTTCAATAAAGTTTTAGAATTTTTTTCTTAAAATGTCTTGAACATTTGTTGGATTTATTCCCAGACACCTTCGAAGTTTTGTTACTTTTGTTAAATGTAATATCTTTAAAATATTGTATCTTGCCATCCCTAAACATTCTTTATCTATTTATTTAGGTCTACTTTAATGTCTTTCAATAAAGTTTTATAATTTTTTTCTTAAAATGTCTTGAACATTTGTTGGATTTATTCCCAGACACCTTCGAAGTTTTGTTACTTTTGTTAAATGTATTGTTACTTAAATCATATTTTCTAACTTTGAGGATTTTATAACTTTGTGGCCAGTGAACAGGGATCTTAGTAATGAATGCTGTGATGTACCACCTGGATATCCCTTTAGGACTGAAGGACTAAGTTGCCTAGCAGTGGGATATGCTATTGGCAGGCAGACCCCAGTTGCTGGTCCTCTTTACGTAGTGCCCAACCTAAGGTCACATCCCTTTCCTGGGGAATCCCACATGCAAAGACTGATTGACAGGGAATAAAGACTCAGCCCCCTCACACCAACTTGGGACAACTCTGAAGGGTCATCCCAGTCCCAGAGCTCCCCTACTAAGGTCTTCATTGAGACTACATCTTAACCCATCTTCTCCTATATTCAGTCTTGTGTTTTCCTGTCCACAAATATCAACCTCAAGAACATGCTCTAATAAACTTCCAACACATTAATCTCTATCTCAGAGTCTTCTCCTTGAAGAACCCAACCTGAGACAATTTATGAAAGCAGATACTAAGATGAGATCTTAAAGTTGATTCCTTCTCTGCCTGTCTGGCCATGAGGACCCATTACTGGCACAAGGTAGTGGTGAAATTGTTAAAACTTTCATCAGTGCAGTATCAAACTGAGAAGGTATTCTGGTGAAAGACAATACACAAGAGAATGTGATTTATCAGCATTTGAGAACTACGGGACAAATAACTAGAGATACAGTGAAATTGGGTGGCTATAGCTCAGATTTATTAATCCTTTGAAAAAGATATCAAAAGGCTAATAGAAATTAATTGGCAATTAACAATTATTTAATAAATTGAAATCAAAGGATCTTCATGGTATCTCATAAAATGGCTCTCAGATTTTGCAGCCTGAGGAAGGAGTGAAGAAGAAATGCTGGAGACCAGGCCCATGATTTAACCATAAGAGTAGCAGGACTTCAAAGATTAAGCTTTCAGCTTATCCAGGTCACCTATGTAAGTTCAGAGCCCTTGTTGAGAAAGAATGAATCCTGTAACAAGGATACAGACATCTGAATTAATACACCTGAAAGTCTTAAATTCAATTCCCCATGCCCCTGAACCCTCTGATCTTGCAGCAATATCTACCCCCCGCCACCACCACCGCACCCCCTGCCCATTAAGGTCTACTTCTCTCCCTCTTACTTGCATATATGGAAGAGCCTTCCCCCACTATAGGATAACATGCTTCCCCCTTGGAAACTGCCTCTACTTCCTCTCCTGGCAACCAGGACAATAACTAAGTCACAAAATTCCCCAGCCAGGGACATGCTGAGCCTGATCAAGAAGGAAACACAAAATGCAAAAACGGAGCTGCAGGACCTAGCAAACATGTCCCATCAAGAGCCAAGAGAATATCCACTGGACTGGATTCTGAGGAGGCTGGCTCAAGGGAGCAGCTGGAAGTTGAAGATGGAAGAGTTTATTGATTTAGGGGCACTCTGGCAGGACATGGGATTTAACACAGGCCCTGTTAAGGACCCCGGGAGATTGTGCAAACATTCTGCTAGGATGGCTCCCAGAGCATGAAAAAGTGATGGCCCAGGAATTCACAAACTATAGTCCACTAGCCAAATCTGGTCTGTGGCTTATTTTTGTACTGCTTTCAAGCTAAGAATGCTCTTAACATTTTTAAAGCATTGTGAAAAATAAAGAAGATAGATAAACACCGCTGTTACATCTATCTTCTTTATTTTTCACAATGCTTTAAAAATGTTAATATTGAATATTGTTAATGATTGTAATTATCTGTTTCTTCTTGAGTCAGTTCTGGTAAATTTTTATTTTTCTATGAGGTTGTCTACTTCATCAAAGCTTTTAAGTTTACTGGTGTTTGGTTAGTCATAGTATGTTCTTTTTATTTTTTAATACCTACTATATCTTACCAATGTTTCCCTATTCATTCCTGAAAAGATTTATTTGTGCTTTCTCTCTTTCCTGGCGAGGTTATAAACAAATTGAGAACACAAATAAAGAAGTGTCTTTATTATTGATAAAGGCTGGGTTGGAGGTTGTGGCTTAATATGAAAGCCAGAATTAAACTGACTGAGTACACAGAATTCCCCAAAAGGGCTGCCCATGTAGATCCATGGCATGGAGGGCAGAGGAAACCGTTCTGACTCCAGACAGGTTTGCTCTGGAAGAAGAAAAAGGGCAGTGCTAAGCTGAGTAAGCTCAGCTTATTCCCCTCAGAGTTACCAATTAGATAAGTCATTGTACCTTCCTAGGAACAGAATGCGTAAAGGAGCACAAGAAGGTCAATGTTAGGTT
The DNA here is from genome assembly GCF_000956105.1 of Propithecus coquereli. Lineage (NCBI taxonomy): Eukaryota > Metazoa > Chordata > Mammalia > Primates > Indriidae > Propithecus > Propithecus coquereli. The sequence goes on along the minus strand of NW_012155284.1, from coordinate 11,658,611 downwards.
TTTGGTAAACCTTCCTTTTTTTTAGCTTTTTGTTTTATCAGTTTATGTTCTCAGCCTCATAATTTCCTTCCTTTTCATCCCTTTGGGTTACTAAGTTGTTTCTCTAGATTCTTAATT
>NW_012155284.1:11655433-11658444 GCF_000956105.1 Propithecus coquereli | reverse complement strand
GCTGAAATAAAAAAAAATTTTTTAAATAAAAATTAAGAAAGATAATATCATGGCTTGATATAGAAACAAAATTGTCTTCTTTAGAATCTAAAATATAAAGAATGACTAAATAAACAAAGCAAAAGAAGAAAATCAATACAGCCTGCTTACACTGGCTCAAATCTAACGTATTCGAGAAACCGGTTCAAGGGCGTGTTGGACTGAGCACCAGCGGGTGAAGGGCTCTACCCGGACCAGCTGCATGCGACCTCGAGCGGGCCACAGCGAGCGTCCCACCGCCGTCCAGAGCCCCATCTGTCGGACCAAGGGCTTGTTTGTGGCCAGGAGCTTCCCAGCCGCATCGGGGGCTGTCGGGGCAGGGGCAGGGCACTAAGAAGTCGTCTTTGGGGTCCCCTCATTGGCTTTGACCAGAGCAGTTTCACAGTCGCCTGTTTTACCTACTGCTTTTCAATAAAAAGTTTGAACAGACTCACGAGAAAGCTTGACTCGATGGTCTGGCAGGTCGCTTGCAACTCCGACTTGAAGATTCTCCTCGCAGAGCTCGTGCCCCAACCTTCCCGCCCTTTCTGCGGGGCCTCCGCGCTTTCCGCACCAGGAGGGCCTGGGAGCCCACAGCTTCGCTGCTGGGTCAGCAGGAAACCCAGAGCAGGTGTTAGCCCCACGGAGGCGCTGGGCGGGGGTAGGGGGGCGGTAAATCATAACAGGTGAAAAACCCGAGAGCGGAAGCAGAGAGGTACTTGGAGTAGGTGCTGCACAAGTGCTTGAATCTCCCCTGAGGTTCCTGAACTGAGCTTTTTCCTCAACTAACATTCTTTCCCCACCCTACCCCCAAGGTCCCCAGAGAAGAGAGACTAAAGAGATCATACCTGATCATTCCCAGTACTTTTGATTTATGTGTGTTCACCTACCTGTCCCCTTTCCAGGCCCTGGTAGAGTCTGGAGGGAGCTTACCGGCTAAATGCCATGGTTTGTGTAAAACTGGGCTTTGTTGGTCAGAAACAAGACTTTGTGACTGTCATTTTCATCAAATCACAATAATAGATTTTTCTTTAGACAGCCCGTTTATGTTAATCCCTTTTTTTTTTCTTTTAGTAAATTCTGAAGTAGTCCAAGCATATCAAAAAGTGTAGAAAGTTAAGACAACAAACATTCATGTACTCACCACTCAGCTTTGTCAAGCTTAAAATTTTGCCTTGTATCTTTAGGCTTCCAGGTTTTTTTAAGGGGAAAAAAATTACAGATAATGAGGAAAGCTCCCGTGTATCACTCCCCAATGCCATTCTTGTGTTTCCCATACTCCCCTCTGTAGACGGAATTACTACCTTTAGTGTTTTTCATTTCAACTTATGTTTTCATAATCTTCCTACAATATGTATGTACTCATAAACAAAATATAGTATTATTCTGCAACTTATTCTTTTTTTCAAGATTTTGCTTCTAAGGTCCATTCATGTTGAGACATATAGCTCAAGATCATGTTAACTTCAGCAGAATGTGCCCTTGTGAGAAGATACTTCAACTTACCTATTCTCTACTGAATGGAAATTAAAGCTGTTTCCAATTTCTATCCGTTACAAATGATGCTATGTTGAACACTTCTACACACATGAAAGCAATTCTCTAGAGTAGTGGAGAATTTCTAGAGTGAAAATTAAGCTCATTTTAAATTTTAGTTACTATTACCAAATTGATTTCCAAAGTGGTTGTTCCACTTTACACTCCCACCAGCAAAGTATGAATATTTCCTTGCCCTAAATCCTCACCAACACTTTAAATTAGCAGATGTCTCCATTTTTTACACAGCTGATGGGTGTAAAAAATTATTTCATTGAGGTTTCGATTAACTTTTCCCTGATCACTGAAGAGGTTGTATAACTTTTCAAAAGTGTATTAGCTACTTATGTTTCATCTTCTGTGCATTATCTTTTCCTATCCTTTCCCTATTTTTATTGTCTTTTTCTTATTGTTTTCTAGGTGTTCCAGATATTATTCCTCTGTCAGTTACATATATTGCAAATATCTTCTCTCATACTATGACTTGTCATTGTATTTATTTGCTTTTGTCATACAAAATTTGTAATAGAGTAAAAGTTATCAGTATTTTTTTAATGATATGTGGTTCTCAGATCTAATTTAAGAAATTTTTCCCTGCCTCAAATATATACAGATATTTCTGCATAAATTTTTGTAAATGTTTTAAAGTTTTACAATTTATACATATTGAGTCTCCTTGAAATTGAATTTTTGTACATAGGATGAGACATAGATATAATTTTATCTTTTTCCATGGAAATAATTGTCTCAGCACCATTTGTTTTTAAAAAATCTATCATTTTCCTACTAATTCACAATGCTACTACTACTCTCATATATTAAATATTTATTCACACAAGGGTCAAATCCTGGGATCTCTATTCGATTGCTCTAGTCCTGTGGTACCCAAACTCCAGGCCGCAGACCAGTCCATGGCCTGTTAGGAACCAGGCCACACAGCAAGAGGAGAGCGAGCAAACCTTCATCTGTATTTACAGCTGCTCCCTATCACTCGCATCACTGCATAAGCTCTGCTTCCTGTCAGATCAGCAGTGGCATTAGATTCTTATAGGAGCGCAGACCCTGCTGTGATCTGTGCATGTGAGGGATCTAGGTTGCAGACTCCTTATGAGAATCTAATGCCTGATGATCTGAGGTGGGGCTGAGGCAGTGATGTTAGCACTGGGGAACAGCTGCAAATACAGATTGTCATTAGCACTTGAATCATCCTGAAACCATCGCACCCCCGCCCCCAAAGTCTGTGGAAAAATTGTCTTCCATGAAACCAGGCCCTGGTGCCAAAAAGGTTGGGGTCTGCTGCTCCAGTCTATTTATATATTTCTATGATATTACTCTTCTGCTTTGATTATTTTAGCTTTTAATAAATAAATAAATTTTGACATCCTGGAGGGCAAGTCTGCCTACTTTGTTCTATTTTTAAAATTGTTTTGGCTATTCTCAGTCCTTTGTTTTTCCAT
>NW_012155284.1:11579713-11651550 GCF_000956105.1 Propithecus coquereli | reverse complement strand
ACACACACACATACACACACACATACACACCTTTCAATTCTATTCTAAAAGTATTTTTACCTGTCTTACAAATTTCCCTCCATTTTATCTCTTGATGCTAGGTTCTGGATAATTTTTTTAGATTTACTTTCCAGTTAACTAATTCTCACCTCAAGTGCATTCAATTATATTGAATTCCAGAATGTTCTAGTTAGTTCTTTTCAAATCTGCCTTTTATTATTTTTTATAATAGCTTATTCTTTTCTTATATTTTGAATTCCCTATTATATGTCTTTAATAATTTAAAACAGTATTGTAATAGCTTGTGCCCACTGGTTCTAATATCTTAAGTTATTGGCAACTAGCCAATTTTAATGTGTTTTTTATGTCTGCTAATGCATGATACATTGTTTTCCTGTGTATCTGAAAATACATGTATCATGAGCTCATGTTCAGCAGGTATTTACCTATAAAAATCCTGTGAGACCCTGATTAAGGGTTCATCCCACCCTATCAGTTTTACGTTAGCTAATGCCATGGGCCCAGGGAATAGCTCTTTTTATAAGGATTTCTCATCTTGGGGGGTTCCCAATAATATAGGCAGAATAAAATCAAATGTCAAACAGTCACAGGTCCATGGCAGATTTTTTTCCTTACCTGTCAAGTAGTATCTTGCTAATGCTCAGGACACTGTAGAAAACAAGTGGATTGTAGGAATCTTGTTCCATTTTTACTCATAGTGGATAAACTGTCCTCTTTCCTAACCCTTTCCCAATCCTCCTGTACACCCAAAATAATTCCCTAAATAATGGATTAGCGCTTTTTTCCTTTAGTAATCTTCAGAATGTTTTCCTCCAAAGGGAACTAATTGGCTAAAGCAGAGTTCCCAAAAAGAGCAGACCAGTAGCGCACTTTGGAAGCAGTTAGAAGCAGGATTTTATCAGCTTCAACTGCATATTAACGAGGAAGGTCAGCAGGGAAAGAAAAAAGAGGCGAGGGAAATAGAGGGAATAAGAGAATTGATATTTATTATCCATTGACATTACATCAATCCTCAAAGCCACTCTTTTTTTTTTTTTTTTTTTTTGAGACAGAGTCTCACTGTGTTGCCCGGGCTAGAGTGCCGTGGCGTCATCCTAGCTCACAGCAACCTCAAACTCCTGGGCTCAAGCGATCCTCCTGCCTCAGCCTCCCGAGTCGCTGGGACTACAGGCATGCGCCACCATGCCCGGCTAATTTTTTTCTATGTATATTTTTAGTTGTCCAATTAATTTCTTTCTAATTTTAATAGAGACGGGGTCTCACTCTTGCTCACGCTGGTCTCGAACTCCTGAGCTCAAACAATCCGCCCGCCTCGGCCTCCCAAAGTGCTAGGATTACAGGCGTGAGCCACCGCACCCGGCCCCAAAGCCACTCTTTGTGGCAGATGCTCCCTTCAATTTGTAGATGAGGCCCAAAGCTACACAATCAGGACTAAGGGTCTAACCCACGTCTTCGTGGCTCCCTTCCTCCCTTCCTCAGGGTAAATATCAGAATTATAGCCTTAAGTAAAAAGGAAAGCTTAAAGCAGGTAAAAGTCCTAGTTCTAAGTGGACCTCGGGGGCTGATCTCTTTGTAAACTCTGCTTTTGCCAGTCAGTTCCCTCAGGACATACTGGAAAAATGAAAAGTTTTTCATTTTTAATGCTCTCTACCACACCTTCTCCATCCCCCAAGTTTCCAATGGCAATTGTGCTGATTCTCTAGGCTGGAAGGCTAAGACCATAAGTAAGGAGGGAGGCTTCTCCAAACCTCCCAATGTCAAAACGTCTGTGACATTCCCTCTGGAGAAGCCTCTCTTTCCTTGAAGGCCAGATATACCTGTGACATAAGACTGCGAGGTAATGTGATTCTATAATAGAATTCAGGCCTTCTGATGCTCCAGGACATTTTTAAAAAATCATATAGTCATCGAAAAGCTTCCCTCCCAGCTGTGTGGAAAGTGACTCTGCAGCTCTCACTTAATTTTGGTCGCATTACCTCATTCTATACATCATTCATGACAAGCAAGGAACCACAGGGCTCCCTTTGCTACATCTTCGTGTCCTTGACCCAGCTCTAATTCATTTGGCCATTTACCTCATAAATGTGGTAAATCCTGCAGCTAAAAGAGGTTCTGCATAAGTTTTAATGCAGTGGGTTCTCTCCTGGTTGTCACAACAAGCAAAAGACACCAAGGTAAATAGGAATCCTGACCTACTACCATTTTCTTGTCCTTCCCAGGTGATTCACATTGCCATCACTCTGGCAACTAGGATGGAAAGGGTGAGAGAGAGGAGATTTTAAAAAACTGTCTTTGGATGGGCTATTTATGTCTTCCAACCTGGTACTTTTCCTTGAACTCAAAGAGAGCACCAAGACAGACTGCAGCGTGACTCTTCTACCCCACATAAGTGAATATATTTACACTTCATCAGCTGTTTGTGTTGGGAAGGAACTAGGAGTCTCCATGTGCTTCGTGGGCTCATATAGATTTCTTGTGTGTCAAGGCAGAAACTTAGGAGCATGTGGCTGGCCTTAGGCTTGAAAGTGAGGCAGCACCCAGCCATGCCCAAGGGGAGTAGTTCCACGAGGATGTTGTCTTATTTACAGACACAATTCTTCCACCAGTCTTCGTTATCAGGGCTTTATACCTCTCTTAAGAGAAGATAACATGGAAGCAAAGGATTCATTCTGGACCTGCTCAAAGAGTAGCGGGAGCTACTCTTTGGGGCTAGAGTCTGTAGATACTTAGAACTGAACCAGGAAGTCCAGTCTATCCCAGGATTTAGGCACAAGTAGATAAAAGAGACTTGTCAGCTCTGGCTTTGACCCATTCCAATCTTGTGCGCCCCCTACCCCTACGATAAAACATTGTTAGAACTGAGGGACTGCAGGATGCTGAGTCATCAAAGCAGGAGTAGACCGTGACCATGTACTGTGCATAGACATAAAAGCAAAGGTGGATATTTTAGAAAGAATTTCAATATCAAGAGTCAAGGCAGAAGGGGCTTTATATTTAACTAGGAGTTAAGCATAAATTCTATTTCTCCAGAATTCCAATAATAAAACTCTTAATTCTGAAGTATTTGGGGACACTGTACAGTCTCTGTTTAAGATCTGCCACAGTAAGATAAATAAGCAAGACACAAAAGCACCAAAATTGACTGGAATTTCTCCCAAAATATGCAGTGCACTTTGAAAAAAACAAAGGAAGAGACTAGCAGAAAGATACATATTACTCTATTTTAAAAACACCGTTTTTATATTTAAGAAAAAGGAAGCCAGAAGAGAAGTTCACCCAACTAGATCATCCCTTTAGTCCTCTTCACACAGAGGTCAGCTAATCTGGTAAATCAGAATCACTTTCCATCTACCCATGGGTCCTGCTGAGCTCCTTAATTCTTGTATTATGGAGATCTTAAAACCAATCACTAAAAGAATGTATCAAAGAAAGTCTCAAAGTCAGCTTAAGGTTAATTTCCCTCAAGAAATGCCTGGCTTTTCTTCTTTTGGTGCCTCCCTGTCCCCACTTCTTAATTGCTTCTGTCTTCCTCCAGCCTAACCCCAACTTGATCTTTCTTACCAAGGTTTTCCCCAGGACTGGCAGAGCAGACAGGAAAGCTCTTTAAGAATATAGAGTTTACTATTAATAGCAGTGACACAGGCCATTGAGAGCCAAGGCAGCCAAGCAAGGAAATCTGTCAGCCTGGATTAGCTTTCCAGCACCTGGGAGGTAGGACTTATTTATAAATAAAAATAGACAGCAAAAATGTCTGGCCCCTCCTAGGCCCCTGATGTCTGAGAAGGCCTTGCGTGGATTCAAGTCGAAAGGCTTTTCCCAGCTGTCCTCCAAACCTAGCAGCAAACATTTTTTGAAACTGGAATTAACAAAAGGAAAGCCTGTTTTAGTCTGAATCAAAATCGATGTTCATATGGGCAGTGTACCTTTTTCCATAGATTTCCAACTGTTTAACCAGATCCCCAATAACCTACAAGAGGAGCCAGATAGGTCACAGTATCCTCTGGGATTCACTTATCAAAGTTATTGATGACTTCTGTACTGGAGTATGGTTCTCGCCTTCTGCTTCACTCTCTGGGCCCCGATGCTTCCACCATGGAAGGACTATGCTTCCACTATGTGGGGTCTAAGCCTCTTACTTCTCAGCCCTGGCAGAATCTCTTTTCTCATCACAGAATAGACTGCAAGAATTGAGTCAAAATCCTTTGAAAGAAGTTTGCATTTTGGAGGAGCATTTTGAAGTTAATTTACTTAGCCTCTGGGTTCTGTAAGCCAGAATATAAGCTACATGCAGATACTTGTTGCCAAGTTTAGAGGTTAGGTGACCACAGATAGAATTCACTTTGATCAAGCAATAAAATTATAAAATATTCACATAGGCCCTATTCTTGGGGCTTTATAGATTAGGTCACCTTGTGCTGCAGTGGTCTCTGGTCCAGAGAAACTTATAGTACCAGGTACTGAAAATCTTCTTTCAAATATCTCAAGTAATTACACACAAACACACACACAGATATCAGTGGCAGTCCTGTTGTGTAAGCTAAAACAATTGGCCAGAGCATTTTCTTGTGCTATCCAGCCTTTCAACTCCCATCTCTCATCTTCTAATTATATCACCTCCTATTTTAAATAAGTCTTGCCTTCTAGGGTGTCAGGAACTACTAGATTATTACCATCCCCTACTTGCTCCCCATATTTAGCTCCTTTAATCTTTCCTCTTATTAAATTCCCTGAGTCCTCCTCACCTCCAACTACTCCTTCTCCTTGCCCTCCTCCAAATTCCCTAAGGTTCTGTGCCCCTTAACTGAGCTTACAAAATCAAAGTGATATTCCAGATGCTTGCTCACTGAGGAGCCAAGAGACCAGCTGTCACCTCTGCTGTTACTCTGTGACTCAGGGGTTGGTCCCAAAATAGGTCTGGCCTTTCACGCCGTCTTCTCTCCTTGCAGTCTGGCTCCTTGCTAGGTGTCCACCATCACCCCAGCTCTCCTCTGGCATTCCTGCTTTCCAGGTTTCTCTTCGCCATGACATGCACATGTTTCAGACGATTTTCCTTCAAATTTGAATAGACCGCTGGTCGGGACTCCAAGATAGAATGTGTCTTGTTATCATCCTGGTTAGGAAATAGCCTGAAAGTCTTCGTGAACATTTATACCAAAGGAGCTCTTCTAAGGCCTTCCACTCTGGAAGGAGAAAGCAAGAAAGAAAATTATTTATGATTTTAGACTCTATTGGTACTTCCAACGATTTTTCAGAGAAAGAAACATAGCATTCCAGGCAGGATCTGCCTCAGAAAGGATTTAATGGGCTTAAGAAGGGTGACTATGCACCAACCTGGAGCTACAGAGAGGAAATTTTCCCCATGAAAGTAAATTCCCCTGGGCTTATGTGGAGCTGCCATGGGCTTCTCTGCTTTGTTGCTTGGGAACCCTGCTTTCTTCTCTCCTCCTCCCCCAGGATCTGTCCTACTCTCCTTTCTGGGAGGTCAACTACAGCAGGTGGCAGGAAGGGTGTCCATGAGAACTGAGGCCCCCACCTCCAGGAAAGTGCAGGTGCCCACGCTGTGCCCTGGGGAAGTCTGACAGGCACTCATTTCAGGAATTCCCAGGCCCACAGCACTAATCCCCACAGTTTCAGGGGGAAAGGACATTCCTATTTTAAGATGTCCCGGGTAACACCGTGCTCTCCCAGGTGTGAGTCACTGCTCCTCTAAGTTTGTGAAAGAAACCTATTTCTCAGCCATTTGGCTGTGGATGCTTTATTTTCTTCTGTCTCAATAATCAACTGGTTTGCCACAAAATGTAAAGTGAGCTAGTGCAACAGTGGTAACCAAGGAAGCTATGGTGTCTGGAATTGCAATAACAGACAGACAGAAGCCAAGCTAAGAGTCAGAGAGGATCTAAAAATAAGTCACTAACCATATCCCACTTCCTAACACAGGTACGTAGAAGAGAAAACCACCCATAGTTCAAAAGAATTCATAAAGAACACCACAATTAACCACAGCCCACCCTGGCCCAAGGAAGTATCTTCACACCCTTAGTTAATAATCTTGTAAGCATTGAGGACATTTCATTGCAAGGTAATTCATCACTATTATACTTGAGAATATAGAACCACCAGGGGTCTCCACATCGGCCACTGCAGTAATTAGAGAAGAATATCACATCACATCCATGGCATTTGGTGCCCACTGTGAAACCATTGCAACGTGAATGTCAGTTCTTCCATAGAGTTTGCCTGCAAAAAACACATATTTCTTCCTTATCAGCAAGCTACTGTTTACACAATTCAGTGTTTTAACATTACTATCAAAAATAGCAGCTAATATTTATTATACATTTCTACAATAACCCATTATTAACTCATTTAATCATTATATAATAACCACATGAAGCGTCCCTTTTTTATAAATGAGAAAACAGAGGCTTAAAGAGATAAATAACTTGACCAAACCCTACCATTAATAAGTGTTAATGCTTAGGTTCAAACTCAGATCTTCCTGTTTACTCACCTCAAGACAGTAATCAACTTTCTATACTGTTACTTATAATCCAAATTTTTTAATGCTGTCAGTTTCAAACCATATTTTAATGGTAAATTCTCTTTCCTCCAGCTAGCCAAGCTGATTTTTCACATATGTACAGAACTTCAGTTAAAACTCAGTTTGGATCCTTTTCTCAGACTTCTGTATTTAACATCACATTTTGGGTGTGGCTCACCAAGGAGCAAAAGTAACCAGTTCTGGGAATAAACACCCAAGTTCCCCTTCATTCTTTTGCATCTGCAAAATATAAGCTTGAACTAAATGGAATGACCCAAGCCCCAAATTATAAGCTTCCAATTCTTTGGGGCTACCTTGCTACCTGTATTCGTTTGCTAAAACCGCCATTAATAAAGTACCACACACTGGGTGGCTTAAACAACAAAAATTTACTTTCTCACTTCTGGAGGCTAGAAGTCCAGCAGTGTTGCTTTTTCCTGAGGCCTCTTTCTTTGGATTGTAGATGGCTGTGTTGTGTTCTCCCTGTGGCTTCACGTGGTCTTCCATCTATATGTATCCGTGTCTTAATTTCCTTTTCTTTTAAGGACAACAGTCATATCGGATTAGGGCCCACCCATATGCCCTCATTTTACTTTACTTACCTCTTTAAAGACCCTACCTCCAAGCATAGGCACATTCTGAGATACTGGGAGTTAGGACTTCAGCATATGAATTTTGGAAGCCCATTAGCAGTATGCTAATGACTTCCTTTTGCAAAGTTGTCTGTGTTGCATAATTTAAATGCCTTTGACCATGACAACCAGTAGTTTAAACCATTGCTTTTGTTAAATGCCTTTGTGTTACCCCTCGTGATGATACAGATGAGTTTTTCTGTGACCAAACCACAGTTCTTATTCAAACACTGTTACTAGCAACATCAATTGTATTACAGTTTTCATCTTAAAGACATCATTGATCTCATTTGTAAAAAAATATATACATACAAAAGATGTTTTTGCCAATTATGAACTACCAATTGCTAATTAATAAAAACAAAGTCTTGATTTTTAAAAAATGTATTGATACTAACAGATGAGTTTTTCTGTGACCAAACCACAGTTCTTATTCAAACACTGTTACTAGCAACATCAATTGTATTATAGTTTTCATCTTAAAGACATCATTGATCTCATTTGTAAAAAAATATATACATATAAAAGATGTTTTTGCCAATTATGAACTACCAATTGCTAATTAATAAAAACAAAGTCTTGATTTTTAAAAAATGTATTGATACTAATAGAATCTTAAACTCTTATTGTTGTACATCTAGCACTTAAAACTGCATAACCTCTAGTCAAGATAATGCCCAGAATAACTTACCCTGGACGCTCAGCATATGTCTCAGCTCCCGATCACTCCATGTGATGATTCCAAATGACCCAATCTGAGGCAATTCCGATGTTTATGTTAACATCAGTCTAAAAGCTATCATTTATGGGGTGCCTGTGCTTTCACATATTGTGCTAGGTATATTCTACACATAAAATCATTTATCCCCTCAAAATCCCTGCAAGAGAGATTAATATTGTCTCTGCTTTGCTGGTAAGTAAGCAGAACATTAGAGAGATTAAGGAAACTGGCCAAGGTCACCAAATTGGTCAGGACAGGCCTTAGATGTAAACCTAGTCCCATCTGACTCCAGAAATTTTGTTTACCATCACATGTTGCTTCTTTGACTTCTTCAGACATGTTAATAGTGTACTGTAAGTGGCTCAGTGACTTGTGACTCAGAACTTTTCCTAGGACATAAAAATATCCAATCTAGTTCCATCAACTGTTAGTTTTGGGTAAGCAAAATAACAACAGTATCTCTGTTTCCAGGTTTTAGCTGCAAAATAAATCATGGAGTATTCGCCATCAGAAATAAAATCTACATCTGTCTTTGAGTGGTGATGAATATCAAGGTTATATAAAACAACAATGGATGCATTTACTTTCCTAGAAAAAATTAATTATCTTGAGTAAAGCCAATTAGTAATCACAAGCTGCTATGTAACATCTCTAAGACTGTGGCCTTGCATTCCTAAAAAACACTTATTTCATTGTTTAATTCTGTCTGTTTTGTGCCCTGGATCCCTGTCAAAATGTGCTGAAGGCTGGAGCCCTTTCATATCCTTCTTTATATTGTCCTGCCCCGCTGGGCACTGTGCCTTGCACAGAGCAAGTGCTCGTTAATATTTCCTGATCAGCTTTAAAGGCTTTACCAAATGACCACCAAGAGAAGCTCGTGGAGGACCTGGTGAGGAACCCCAAAATTGCATAACAAGGTGTCTATGAAATCCCTGGAACCACTCCCCAGACCTTTGATTTCTAAATCTTAAATGCCTGAGGGATGGCTGATGGCACCGGTGAGGAGTGGTGTTGCAATAATTATGCAATTTTATTTATTTATTTAAAGTAGGAGGTGTAAGAAATCTTAACAGGTCCTAATTGGGGCCGTAAAGGCAGTCCTAACTAAAGCCAGATTCCGTTTGGGGCCCTTATCAACATGCCTGAGAGAGCTCAACTGAAGCACTGACTTAGTCCAGGTCAACCAGTATAACAAGAAATGCCTACCTCCTTCCCCCTGTTGGTCGGTTGTCTTTTTTTCTTAGCAGGACCCCAATCTCTTGGCCAAAAAGTTATTAAAAGTTATACCAACATGCAAAAGCAGGATACTTATATCTAGAGCTTTACTCTAAGAACTATGTGCCTAGCCACATCATCCTTCTTTACCTAGAAGTAAAAGTTAACAATAACTGAAACTGTAAGTACACTTAGTGCTTAAGACTAAGCCACAGGGCCCCTTGGCAAATCTAATGGAAACCCTGATGCCAAAGATGAAGAGGTCTTTGTGAAAGAAAAGCATTGTCCTCAAAAGATAGAACTAATAGTGTGAATATGATTGGATGGATTCCGATAAATCTGATCCCCAGGGGAAAAAAGCATTCTTCAGGAAGCCTGCTACGATAAACAGAAAATTTCTTCAGTCTGGTATCTCCTTTCAGTTCAGGTTATCTGTCTACAAGTCAGCCCGAGACACTTATATTTGTCTTATAGTTACTCTGGGCACCTCTTCTCAAGCTTATACCTCAGAGAACTAAGAAAACTACAAAATTATTCAGCCTATGGAGAACAGGCTTTGAGAATAGCTAATAAATTGATATGAGCTTATGAATTTTTTGATCCTTTAAGGAGGCGGAGGTACTTAGATGTAGAGTCTGAGTCAGTTTGAAAACCAAACAACATGCAGGGATTTAGGTGGCTTCCTCTGAGATCCTCAGTAGCTTGGGCCATCTCAAGTCTGGTCTGAAGCTCTTACCCTTTGCCTAGGGAGCCTTTAGCTGCATCATAGCCTTAGGTAGGTTAGAAATGCACTGACATCTAAAAGCAGGAACAGAGTAGGAGGGCGATTAGCTACCATTCCCTAAGAAATAAGTCTCTCTACTAAACTCCTTTAAATCTGAGTTATCTTCCCTCAAAAGACACAGGTGAGCAGAAGACACTGACTTAAGATTAGAGAAGAAGGCTATGAGTTTGGTTAAGCAAAATAAACATAACTAAGAACAAGAAGATGACACCTGAGGCACAAAGTATGGTAGATAGGGCCAGGCGTGCAGTGACTCACGCCTGTAATCCTAGCATTCTGGGAGGCCGAGGCAGGAGGATCGATAGAGCTCAGGAGTTCAAGACCACCCTGAACAAGAGCAAGACCCCGTCTCTAAAAAAAAAAAAAATTCAAAGTGTGGTAGATAAAAGAACCTGGGCTATCTAAGCCACCCATCGCCAGTAATACTTGTGAATGCATTATCTTAGTGTGGATTCAGTATATAGCCTCTCACAGAGCATTCCTCCAAAACAGCAATTCTAGAAAGTGAAAGCAAACACTAGCGCTCCAGAAGTGAGTCACATTGAAGCCATAAGTACACAGCTAACCCACTCCTTTCATCAAGGCAGAAATGATTCCATATTAGCCACAGATCCCATGATCTCATTAGCAAAGATATTAAGAATCTGCCGTTCCTCTAGGAGGGAAGATTGAAATTGTGCCACAAATTATTTCACCCAGAACATTGCAGTCTGATTGGATGAATAGGGATGGTGAGAAAAACAGTCTATCTCTCCGTGGTAGTTTTTCTTAATCCCATTGGGAGGATACTTGTATGATGGGAACTGAGATGCATCCTGATGCCTAGTCCAGGGAAAGGCCCAAACTTAGACATTCTGAAGATTAGTAGAATGGTTGAGACACTTTCACTGCAAGTAAGCAGCTTGACCGAAAGGCAATTACGGTCTTACACAAAGTAAAAATTCAGGAGTGGAGCTGGGTTAGTGCTTAGATGGATTTAGGACTCAAATAATGATCAGGTCGTGGCTTCTTTTTTTTTTTTCAATTAACCCTGCTTTCCAAAGTCTCAAATACCACATGGCTGCATGATGACAGTGACACCATGGACCTCTCAGATTCTCAGAGGACAGGCCCCGCACACAGACACAAGAGTGCTATTCCCAGGGAAAGTCTCAGAGCATCTGATTGGGTCACATGTTCACCCCCAAATCCAGACTGTGGCCTGAGTCATGTAGAGTCAGGGGATGGAGCTTAGTATACACTGAAGCTGTGTGGACTGAGTTAGAAAAAGGGAAATCAGGCTATGGTTAGCATAAGAAGAAAGAGTGAATACTGAGTGCCAGAAACAGCAAATGCTCATTCTCCTTAGCGAGTGGCCTGGAAGCTGCTGCTGTAGAAACCTTTTGTCTCAGTTTGGGTTTCCCCCAGAAAACAGAGCCTGAGATAAAGGTTTGGATGTGGGTCATTTATTTACAGAGATGAATCGGGATATAGTTGGTTGGAAGCTAGAAAGAATGAAACAGGAAAGAAGGGAAAGTCAATGTGAGGTACATTGCAGAAAGGGGGATTCAAGAGGGGAGCTTTTACCAACCAGCTACCACCCTGTATTGTCCAAGGGTTGCCGTGGACGCTAGTTCTTACTTCCAGATTTATACATGCATGAGAACCGCCTGATAGGTTCCTATGGGCGTCCCACTCTGCAAAGTCAAAAAATCTTAGAGGAAGAAAGAGGGAGCTAGATGGTGTAGCTGGTTTCCCTGACAATGGTCAGGGTGAAAGACAGAGCAAGAGGGTGTGAAGTGGGCAGAGGTGGCTCATACCAGACACCTGTGAGAGAAACACTAAAACATTCAAGTCTCTTTTGGTTCCCAAACTACCTCAACCTCTACATCAAATTACATCAGACAATACAGCTAGAGCCAAGTGCCCAAAAGCAACTTGATTGCAAATCAGTTTCTGCAGGTGTTTTGGAAAATGTCTAAAGTCCCTCTTTCAGCTATCCTTATCCAATCCCAAAAGGTAAATTTCATAATGTCACACAGCCTATATTTCAAGTCAGAGCATCTAAATGTACTCTCCGAATGTGATGAAAATCCATCCAATTGTTGCTGCATCATGTACTAATAGGCAAACAGTAATTTTTGTCAATGGGAAAAAAACCAACAGGTAGGTCACACCTGTAAAAATTTCTTAGCTCAAATTTTAGGAAAAGACATGAGGCTTTAAGATAAGGAACAAACTCTGATGCATGAGGGAGGAGGAAGGTGGCCTTCAGACAAGTCACAGGCATGAGGACAGGTGGAGACTGGAGCAGACTGCAGATACAGAGCACACGTCTCTAGAACAAGAGTGGCAGCTTCTCGGTCCCTGCTGCTTATGGTCACAAGTGTATGCTGGCCCAGGGGTGTATCTACAATGGCGAGAGTATTTAATCTGAGTCTGGTAGTTCAAATTCTTGACAGGGAAAAGATCACTAATCAGCCCAGTGTAGGTACTGGTCCCCCTGGGAGCAGATATCTACTCCTGGTCCAATCGGTTGTGGCCAGGGTACCAGGGGAGCACCAGATCACATGACCTACTGCCTATATTGGAGGAGCCTGGGGAGAAAGAGCTGATTCACGAGAAGGGTTCTATGGGAGGGACCGGTACAGCAAAGCCTGCC
Source organism: Propithecus coquereli (assembly GCF_000956105.1). Classification (NCBI taxonomy): domain Eukaryota; kingdom Metazoa; phylum Chordata; class Mammalia; order Primates; family Indriidae; genus Propithecus; species Propithecus coquereli. The sequence continues at coordinate 11,638,995 of NW_012155284.1, read as the reverse complement.
TTTGCACACCTAAAGGGCACAGTGTAGACTTAGGTCATGCAGTGATTTCTACTGGGGAAGAGAATCTTTCCCACAGTTCCCTGATGCACAGACAGGTGCTATTTTTATCTTTCTGATCCTGTGTTGCTTATTTGTGCCAAAGTGGGGATGAGATGTAAATAATAAGTCTTCACTCCTTGCTTCTCTACACTGTTATTAAGGCCAAGCACACTTGGCCAAGGAAGAAGTTGCCTCAGAGGTATGATTGAAGATGGCTCCAAAGTATGCCTGTCACCGAAACATTGTTGCCACGTTCAGAATATGATGTTTGCATCAGAAGTAATACATTCATTTGAAACATGGCAACATATATCGAAGAGTGTCTTGCTGCAAAAAGAACAAGAACAATGTCCTCAATGAGGCTATGAACACCTAATGTACAGCAGCATAGGAAGCTGAGGTGGGCAAACTTTGATCCAGAGAAGGCTGGAGAAATCTTCAGCGTATGCCTCCCAGAACTAAAATAATCAGGATCTCACTTCACAGATGAAGAAACTGAAGCCCAGAGGTGTTTAGAGTATAGTGTCTTCAAACACAGCATGGGCCTTATTTCCAGCCCAGGTCTCTTCAGATGTTTGTAGCAGGCTCTGGGTTTGAGGTGGAAGAACCAGAGAGAATACGACACTTAGCTCTAAAAGCCACATCTTTCTGTAGTAGACTTCCAAACTAAAGACATTTGTCATTTGTCAAAAGCAGACAGTCAGTTCCTTGAAATAACAATGATTGAAGGGCAAATGCTCCTTGATGTGACAGAGTCAGTTTATAATTACAACGTTAGTATAGACACATTTTAATTGAAAGTCGTGAAAATGACCTTTGCTGTAGTGTGAAACCTACATTAAAACTCTGGCAGAGGAGCCACTTTCTGGCCAAGCTGCTATTTCAGATTCCTGCCCTTTATTAAAGGATTTCCTTTAGTCTAAAATTTCTTAGACTTATTCTTTGACTACTGGTAACTTTTTGGCAATGTCCAAAAAAGAAGAAGCCAAAAGTACATCACTCAGATCTGAAGAGATAACACTATTCTATCCCTAGTCCAATCAGCTGTGGTTGAGGGGCAGGGAGGTCATGTCCCATGACCTACTGTCCACCTTACAGGAAGGTGGGGAGGAGGCACTGCAAGTGTCCTGAACACCCTGTGGCCCAGCTCTCTTATTTTACACATGAAGGAACTCAGGCTCAGAAAAGATGGCCCAGGGCCACTACTCAATGGTGGGACAGCTGGAACATACCGGTATCCAGTCTAGATGACCACTGCTCAGGAAGCTTAGCTGCTTAATCAACTGAAAAAGAAATAATTTGGAAATGTCAAATATCATCACCTATTATTTCCTACACTGTACTCCCCTAAACACCAGTCTTCTAGATACTTGGTTTAATAAATAGAAAAATAGAGAAAGGAAGGAAGAAGGAAGGAAGGAAAACCATCCAGAGCCAATAAACATGGGAAATGTTACATATTGTATTCCCTTCTTGAAGATTCACATCACACACTAGGGAATCTGAGAAAGAAACCCAGCAGTAAAGAAATCTGTTTAACTCAAAATTCTTCTTCCAAGTCACATCTATTAACATCCTACAGACCTGGTGTTCTAGGAAACATACATTGGGACATGCTGGCTTTGTGAGAAAAGAAATGAATTTCGAAATAATTGAGCTGGAAAGTAAAGAAATCGAAACAGTCCGGGTCATGTCAAGCAAGAGTTCAGAAATGCCACCATGTCATCTTTATTTTCTTCCCCTGGGTCTTTTATCCTGGGAACTTGGAAAGAAATGGAGGATAAGGGTGTCCTTGAATAGCAAAGATAAAAAGAATAAACTTTTATCTTTAGTTTACTGTTAAAGGTTTGTGTAAAGGAGTAAAAACACAGACCCTGACTTTGCCACTCCTCTCCATGGGTATTTAAATCCCTATCAGAAATATAATGCTTAGAATAGTATTTCCGCATATTTATAACTTCTTTACGATGAACTACCATGATTTTTACCCTCAAAGCTGGTAAAGTTACATTCCTACCTCAAAAACTGTGAGGAAATCAAATTTGGCCTTTAAATAAACTAATTTGAAAGGTTTAAAAAAATATTAGAGACTTTAAAAAAAGGAATAGGGGACTTGAATATCCCAAAGTGTGAAAATGCCACATTTTTATACTCAAATGATTCAAAATAGATGAACAGAATGCTTCCAAACTTTCTAAAAATATGCACCTTCAGGCAATAAAAAAAAAATCAATCTAAAGGGTCATTTATTTCAAGAGCCTAAAAGCCCAATTTAGCACCCCAATGAGTCCCCACAGCTGACTGGATATGGGAGACCAGAGCTGAAGAAAGGTCATTCACACTCCTCCCTAGCTTCTTAATGATATGTTTAGCCAGGCTAATTTTAGACTTGTCGGAAGCTTTTGATTCAGTTAACCATAAGGTGTTGGTAGCAAGACTGTGGTCAACGGCAGGCGTGGGCTGAGCTGCTTTTGAAGTCAGTTGGTGAGTTCATTCCTGGAAGGAGGGTGTCAGTAGGTCGCCATGGGAAACGGCTCATGATCCACATATATCTCCTGGGAGGTCTTTTCTCCCCTCCCTGTTTACCACACATGGGCAGGAGACTCTAAAAACCATCAGTGGAAGCAACAACACCTTCTTAAAGATACATACCCATCTCATTATCATCTTTTCTATTGAACAATTCAAAACTATCTTATCCTTTGACTTGGCTCGTGGTTATTTTGGTTTTGGCAGGAAGTAGCTGGCTTTGTGGCAACCTGAATAGGCTGAGGTTGTGATCTTCAGTCAGAGGAAATGCTTTAAGGATGTCAGAGGTGGATTTGCATCACAGCTATTCACGGATGGAGGTTCACTGACTGGTCTTTTAACAGGTGCTTTAGTGTGGACAAGAAAAGTCATCTTTTTTCTTAGATTAAGAGATGCATGTGCCTACATCAACTTCCAGAAAAGGCTACCCTTCCAGTTCATGTTTCACCTAGCATTAATAATAGCCACCCTTTTCTCTACTTTGTTATAGTTACAGGGGGATTTTATTTCCTTGAGTTCTTTAGCCTTGTGAGTTTTTGTACCAATCGGTTTATATCCTTTCCACCTTCCCAAGGTTTACCATGAATGGATTTTATTTGGTGCGATGTGCAATTTTGTTCTATACATGATCTGTAAAGCTATCTGAAGCAAAGAAAATGTCAATGTTCTACTCAACAACTCACCAGCCCAAGCAAGAGGGAAAAAATGCCTTTAGTGCTGTCTCTTACTGGATTTCAACAAACTCTGATGCTATGAAGCAACACAGGGTTAATCTGTTATTGTCCTTTCATGTTATAGAATAAGAAAGCAAGACTTACATTTCCTTAACTCACATAATAATTCAGCAGAACCAAAAAATTTCCATGGAGCAAGGAATCTAGTACAATCTTTGAAATATTGTCAATCACTCATGGTCCTTATCATAGATCAAAAGTGTGAGAAGAGGAGGAAGGCAAGGGGGTGGGAAGGAAACAAGTAAAGGGTGAAAAACTTAGGTGACAAAAAGAAAGTCGTTAGTGACTAGCTTCCTGTCATCTCCTCATAATCATACTTCCTAACTATTTTTTATGTTTTCTTTTCCCTCCTCAGGTAAACTAGATATCAGCTAGTCTCACTGGATATCCTTGTTCACCCATATCCAAGGGGCACAAAGAGGCAGAGGCAAGTATATCTAAATGAGCCCCATTTTCCAGCTTTGGGATTTTAGATACTTCAATGGTTAATATTGCAACTGTGGATTTTAAATGCTCATTTTGCTGATTTTTAAGTCATCTACTAAACATCTGCCATGTGATAAGAACTCTGCTGCACACTCTAAGGGACATAAATCTGAAGGAGACATAGTCTTGCCTCTAGAAATTTACAGTTTAATTAGAGAGAAAAAAACATTCCACCTGACTGCAAAATTCTAAGACTGTGACATTGCACACCAACAATTGTAACACAGGGAGGAGTCAGATAGGTGCCTTAAGAGAAGCTCAACCTGAGTATACAATGTGGGTTCAGAGAGGAAATTTGTCACTTGCAGTTGGAAGAGTCTGAAGAGGTGGTTTCTTGAGCTGGGGTTTGAAAGATAGAAAGGACTTAAACACAGAAAGAGGACATTGAAGAGTGAGCTTTCTGGAAAAAGGAAATGACACAAAGAAACACAAAAAAAAGGTCTGCTTAGAAAATAGCAAGTGGACCAGTTTGGCTAATATGCAGGATAGATAAATGAAAGGAGACAGCTGGAAAAGTGTGTTGGAAGTCAAATTGCAGAGTATCAAGAAGAACAAGCCAGAAATATTGGTTTATATTTTTTAGGGGATGGGAAGCCATTGAAAATTCTTCAGAGGGCCCATCTTTGGGAAGATTAATTGGGCCCCAGTGAATTAGAGACTAGAGATAAGAGACATTAGAGGAAGGAATCAGTTTCTTGTGATGTTCCATGTGAGAGGAAAAGAGCATTACAGTGAGAATGGAAAGGAGGCAGAGTCACTAGGCCTCACAGATATGGGAAGAGCAGGAATAATTTGGTTGAAGGCTGAGGAGCATTTCCTAGGGTGCTTGTGATAAAAATGAAATTCCACCATGTCAAATGGACACTTGTAAGTGTGAGATTTTGAACTTACCACCAAGATGGCTTCACCGTTGCTCAATATTGTTGATCGATTGAATGATTTTGTTTGTTGTAGGTTGGGGATGTTTCATTTGCTGTGAGATTTTTTTTTTATTGTATTGTCTCTTCTATTATATGTCTCTTCAGAGTATAGAAGGACCAGAATAAGCAAGTAAGCATTAGATATCACAGTTATCTCATATTAAAGAAGAGCAGAGGAGATCTCATAATCTCTTTTCTGGTGTGTAAATACAAGGAGTCTTCAAAAAATTCACAGAAAATGTATATTATGAAATAATTATGCATAGTTTCCAAATTTTTTTTTGCACCAAAATAAACTCACACTAACTTGTTATAACTTGTCTGAAGAGGATCTAATTTGAGCCACTAAGAAGAATAAGACATCAGTTTGAAAAGAGCCCCTATCAGAGCAACATGAATTCTGTTAAAATTGAAGGAGAACAAACATCAAATTTATGGTGAAGCTTGGGTGGAAAAATGGTGAAATCGTTGATACTTTATGAAAAGTTTATGGGAACAATGCCCCAAAGAAATCAGCAATTTACAAATGGATAACTTGTTTTAAGACGAGACAAGAGCAAGACGATGTTAAACATGAAGAAGAAAGCCTACATAGGCAGACCATCCACATCAATTTATGAAGAAAAAATTAATCTTGTTTGTGCCCTAATTGAAGAGAACTTATGATTAACAACACAAACAATAACCAACACTATAGACATCTCAATTGGTTCAACTTACACAACTATGACAGGAAAAATAAAGTTGAGGAAACTTTCCCCACAATGGATACCAAAACTGTTGTGCTCAGATCAGCTACAGAAAAGAACAGAGCTTTCAATGGAAGTTTTAAACAAGTGGGATCAACATTCTGAAGCATTTCTTTGAAGAACTGTAACATGAGATGAAACATGGCTTTAAGTCAAGCTGAGAATGAAATCAAAGACTCAATATCTTTCACAACAACAAAGAAAATGAAAGACTGAGGAATATATTTAACTAAGGACGTGAAAGACCTCTACAGGGGGAACTATGAAACACTAAGGAAGGAAATTGCAGAGGATGTAAACAGATGGAAAAACATATCATGCTCATGGATCAACAGAATCAACATTGTTAAAATGTTTATATTACTCAAAGTGATCTACAGATTCCATGCAATCCCCATTAAAATACCAATGTCATTTTTTGTAGATCTAGGAAAAATAATTCTACACTTCATATGGAACCAGAAAAGACCCCTAATAGCCAAAGCAACCTTAAACAATAAAAACAAATTGAGCAGCATCACTTGACCAGACTTCAAGCTATACTGCAAGACTATAGTAACCAAAACAGTAATGGTACTGGCACAAGAACAGAGACATAGACCTATGGATCAGAATGGAGAACCCAGATATGAAACCATCCTCTCATATAGCCATCTGATCTTTGACAAAGCAGAAGAAAACATACACTGGGGAAAAGAATCCCTATTAAATAAATGGTGCTGGGAAAATTGGATACTCACATATAGAAGACTCAAACAGGATCCATACCTCTCACCACTCACAAAAATTAATTCACGATGGACAACAGACTTAAACCTAAAACATGAAACTCTAAGAATTCTAGAATAAAATATTGGAAAAATTCTTCTAGATATTGGCCTAGGCAAATAATTTACGAAGAAGACCCCAAAGGCAATCACAGCAACAACAAAAATTAAGAAATGGAACTTGATTAAACTAAAAAGCTTCTGTACAGCCAAGGAAACAATCAATAGAATGAATAGACAACCTACAGAATGAGAAAAAATATTTGCATGCTATATATCTTATAAAGGGTTGATAACCAGAATCTATACAGAACTCAAACAATCAGCAAGAAAAAAATCAAACAACCCCATTAAAAAGTGGGCAAAAGACATGAACAGAACTTTCCAAAAGAAGATAGACCAATGGCCAATAAACGAATGAAAAAATGCTAACATATTTAACCATCAGGGAAATGCAAATCAAAACAACAATGAGATATCACCTAACCCCCAGTGAGAATGGCTTTTATCAAAAAGTTCCAAAACAACAGATGCTGGCATGGATGTGGAGAGAAGGGAACACTTATACACTGTTGGTGGGACTGCAAACTAGTACAACCTCTATGGAAAGTAGTATGGACATACCTAAAAGAACTAAAAGTAGACCTACTATTTGATCCAGCAATCCCTCTATTGGGTATTTGCCCAAAGGAAAATAAGTCATTTTATCAAAAAGACACGTGCACTTGAATGTTTCTAGCAGCACAATTCACAAATGTAAAGATATGGAAATAACCCAAGTGCCTATCAATACATGAGTGGATTAATAAAATGTCGTATATGTATACCATGGAGTACTATGCAGCCATAAAAAATGGTGAACTAATACCTTTTGTAACAACCTGAATGGAACTAGAGATCATTCTTCTAAGCGAAATATTGCAAGAATGGAAAAATAAACACCACATGTACTCACCATTAAATTGGAACTAATCAATCAACATCCATGTGCACATATGGCAGTAAAACTCAATGGAAACCAAGTAGGTGGGAGGGGGGAGAGGGGACAGGTAAATTTACAACTGATGGGTACAACGCATGCTACCTTGGTGATGGGCAAACATAACTTTGACTCAAACTGCACAAAGCACATCATGTAATCAAAATATTTGTACCCCCATAATATTCTGAATGAATGAATAAATGAATAAATAAATAAATAAATAATGGCTTTACCAGTACAATCCTGAAGACAAAGCATAATGAAAGCAATGGCTACCAAGAAATGGAAGTGGTCAGTCAAAGCAAAAGCAAACTGGTCAAGAGCAAAGGTCATGGCAATAGTTTTGGGGGATACACGAGGTGTTTTGCTTGTTGACTTTCTGAAGAGCTGAATAACGATAACATCTGTTGATTATGAGAGTGTTTTGAGAAAGCCAACGCTTTAGCAGAAAAATTCCAGGACAACTTCACCAGAGAGCACTTCTCTGCCACAACACGCTCCTACTCATATCTCTCATCAAACAAGGGCAATTTTGCAAGAGTTTCCATGAGAAATCACTAGGCATCTGCCTTACAGTCCTAATTTGGCTCCTTCTGACTTCTTTTTGTTTCTCGATCTAAAAAAAAATCTTTAAAAGGCACCTATTTTTCTTCTGTTAATAACGTAAAAAAGACTGCATTGATTTGGTTAAATTTTCAGGACCCTCAGTTTTTTATGGATGGACTAACTGGCTGATATCATCGCCTACAAAAGTGCCTTGAATTTGATGGACTTTATGTTGGGAAATAAAATTTATATTTTATATTTTTATCTTTTAATTCCATTTTCCACTAACTCTTGAAGTCCCTCCGTATAGCAATAACTATATAGTGGTGGACCCATGGCTGTCAAATATAAAGGTGATAATCTATTACGAAGTATCCAAACCAATTATTCTGCTATACCATGTCCTTCCTATGTGTCATATATGTGCTCCTGTCCCCATTCATTTTTATATCAGAGATTACTTTTAAAAATTGACTTTATTGAATTGGTAAGAACTTGCCTATGAAGAGTTCCTATTAATAAAGAATTCAATCTGCACATGACATTTCTTTACCACATATTCACTGAGCCATCTCAATCACCCAGTCAGATGCTAAAGAATTTGGGGACAAACAATAATGGCTCTTTCATCACATTTAGCTACTAATGCAGACATATCGTTGACCATCTTCCTCAGGCAGTCTTCTCTGATAAACCAGCAGCAACCTGACTTTCTATCATTCTCACCGAGCTCTCCATTTAATTTAGATTTTATTTATTTGTGCACTTGTTCTCTGCCTCCTCCTTTCCAACCCTTAGCAAACACTTAGTGAGCATTTGGTATATGCCCAGCAAGGTCCCAGTCATGTGAATACAAAGATAAAAGGCAACAATCTTTTGTTTTGTGCAAATATTAACATGAGAAATTCATTTGCCCTGTGATTCAAATATCTCCCTTAAAGACAGGGACCCTCTCTACCTAAACCTGGTTGCATCTGAATGCTAGTGCTCCAAGGTGGCCATATATGTGGACTTCAGGGTCCTAAGACAGGAATGCCAGGGCCAGCTGGGCCATATACTAGCTGCACAAACCTAGCAAGTTATTTAAACCTTCTGAGCCTCAGTTTTCCTCCTCTGTGAAATGGAGATGATCATACTATTACCTATCTCAGAGAGTTCTGGTAATAATTAAATGAGACAATTAATGCAAAGACTTTAGTTCAGTACCAGCTGTATACTATTATAAAAAGCACTAGATAAAAATTATTATCATTAACAGTATTAATACCTGACCTGTGATCAAGTCTGCAAATGACCACCAGTGGCTGAGAGGTGACTGTCCTTTTAGCAGGTAAGAATAAAAGACTTGCTAGCATTTCACAGAAAGGTCTAGAAAGCAATGCCCATTTCAGTTGGCGTGTCACAGAAGCAATTCTTCTTCAGCCTATATGTCATGTTTTCTGTTTTATTTCTCTCATTTTCTTATACCAGAAAATTTTCATCTGCTCCCTATGTTTATTCCCTATTTAAAGACACAGTATGCAGTTTGTGAAGCCAGCAGTTCTCTTCCAGTGCTCTCCCCTCCCCAAGTCTGTGGCTCCGAAGGCCTGATCTTCAGCAAGTCGTGATAGAAAACCACTACTGTTCTATCCAGAGGGAGTTGCTGCTATGCAGGGCAGGTTACAGGATCAACCCCCGGGTGGAGAATATAACAGAAATGGTAGAAGGCAAGTAATAGAACTGTGTTCCTTGTGCAAACACTCAGAGCAATTAAAAATAAAATGAAAGAAAGCATGAACTAAAATAGAAAATTGTAGTGGGAATGGGATGGAATGCTTTTTAAATCAAAGATCATGCTTCTTTCTTTATTCTCTGAGACTCCAGATCATTGCTTAGATGAATTTATGGCTGTTTTCAACCTTTCTATTAAACATAATGAAGAGGAGCTGGACTCTGGTTGCTGGTTGCCAGGCAGGTTACACCCCGAGAGGTTGGAATGCACAAATAATCAAGGAGAGGCTACAGGAGATTGGTTATCTGGGAGCTTCAGTTTCCCCATGCACACACTTTTGCAAGCCTGACTAGGTTATACCTAATAAAGTTTTCAAGGTGACTCTGACTTTCTTCAGTGATCCTCACCCCCAGCTTCCCCCTAGGCATTTCCAGCCTAGTTACCCCAACATTTCAGGAAAGGCACGATCTCCTTCAAACACCACACGCTCTTCTCAAACATTATCTACAGAAACAAATTTAGCATTATAAATTACATCACCACTTTCTTGCAAATTACGGCCCCAGACAACCATTTCCCACATGAGCCAAGGTGATCCAGACGGCCTGAAGCACCCTTCTGTCCAAACTGGAAAGGGGCAGAGCCTCTTGCTGAGCAGATGCTCTTGAGCCCAGCAGATCTAGGAATTCTGTTTTATGTTATTTTTTGCCTTTAAAAATGCAGATAGGAATATCAGACCTAGAAGTTTTCCGTGCTGCACAATTTATGCTAGCTCATTACCTCCTGCTAGACTCCAAGGCTTTGTAACGGAAATTGGCTCTGATTTCTGAGATGGGCATTACATCATAGTCTTCTTTTAGCACATTATGTCATCCCTGCTGAGACGTATTAACTAGGGTTGGCTCAGCAGCAGCGATTTTTGTGGGCCGACTGCAGCGTTCCCAAAGAACTGCTGGGAACCACAGATTGAAATCTGAAACATTTATCTTCTAAAAGGCTGAAAAAGGGGAAAGATGTTCACATTGGACCCCATTTATTTTCCTTAACCTTCTCCTGTCTTAGCTCTTTTTGAATAACATTGCAGCACATGCCAATGAACAATGTGCCAAGTCCGTGCCGGAATTATTGTTTTGAGATAACCACCATTAAGGGTGCCTGAAATATCTCTCCCCATCAAGGGCTGATAAACCTGACATTTGCCATGATTATCTCTCGGGGGAGGTTACAAAATGCTTAAAAGGAATCACCTGGCACTCACACGGATAACGCAGAGCACCCTGCTTAATTCTTGGGTTATTTAAGGAAAGAATTTCTTCTCCTGATCTGTTTATAAATACATACAAATGAAAACTATATGCACACACACATACATGCTTATTCTCCTGACCATGTTGCAGCGACAAAGGCAAACTTCCAGAAGATTTGTATTAGAAATGATTTTTATGCAGGGAACTGAGCTGATATTATCTCTTCTCACTTCAACCATGAAATTAGAAGCCCATTTTGTATCTCTCCATCCTAGGCAGGATTAGAAACCATTGCACAGAGGAAATAGACAGGTGCTTTTAGGATAAAGCAAAGATAGTCCCAAACCCCAGAGAATCCCAATACCTCTCTTGTCACAAAAGCATAATTATAAAAAAAAGTCTCTAAATACCTAAAGGAAATAGGATACATTCAACCATGACTAAATTACAATTCACCCCTTATACACCAACTAATGAGATTCATCGGTGGGGAATAGGTGCTGGGGGAGGGGCTAGAAAAAAGAGCATGATATTCCTTTCTCCCACTCAGCTGTGTGCATTTTTAAATAGTGAATACTTTTATGCTCTCAGTTACTTCTTGTGGCTCTCAAATGGTAGCCATATCCAAGCAAACAACCTCATAATTAAATTGGAGATAAGTAAAGCTATCATTTGGCCCAGCCCAAGAGCCTTGTTTCCATTTCTATTCTCAATGAGTAGAAATGTTCTATTCTAGTCCCCCACCTCCCATGGTCATAAAGCAAGATGGCAGGCTTTATTCTTTGACTCAGTCGAGGGCAAGGCCCTGTGAGTAGTCCTAGCATTGTAACAGGAGTTGTGGCTCCTGGGTGCAGAAGCTACCTGGGGGACATTTGGCAACCAACTGATATCCCCGTCTTTAGTACCTCCTCTTTCATATTTCGTATCTGTTGTCAGTTGCCTTCATCTCCTACAAGGGGACAGTGTGAGAACTGATGGGACCCCTCAGAGGGCTCCAAGGCTTTCAGATGGATGGTGCTCTACAAAACGGTGTTATTTAACAGCTAAAGGGCACTTGCAAGACTCCTCTTACCCTTCTCCTTCCTTTCCTTTGTCCCTTCATCTTCACTGCCTCCCCCAGCTCTAGGAATTTTATAATCTGAAGGCCAAAATGCTTTAAATCTTAATAATTACATGTGCCACTCGGGATACTAAAAGGAACCTATATATACTCTTTACTTGTTCCAAGCTTTTACTGCAGCCAAAGTAATTGCTGCACCATTTAAAAATTCCACTGAAAAAGCAAGTAGCCTTCGACACGTTAAGCCGATTTTCATGTAAGTTATAAAATATTAAATGACCAAACCTTCTATCCAATACTGAAATTACCTGGCCTAATCACCCCTTTTCCCCTTGCAGAAAGAAGGAAGGTGGATTCGTAAGCCCTGAAGGATGTACACCTGCCTGTAGATATTGGCTGGCTGGCCACCAGCTTCTGAAGCCACATCAGGGGAGAGGCTGAGCACTACTTCTCCCTCTTCTTCCAGTGACCTCTGGTCCCCCGTAAGTCATGCCCAATCCTACAAAAAAGGCTTTTGGGGTGCTCAGAAGCCCTCAGCCCACTCCCCAAGCAGATCAACTGTGGAGCCAAGCTGCTGTGCTATTGGCGCTGTAACAGGACAACTACTGGCCATGACAGCCTACAGGAGGAGCTCTTCCTGCTACCCTCTTAGAGGGGAGAGGAAGCCAAGCCCAGTATCTGTACATAGTTCCTAAGAGTAAGTAGGTAATGAGTGGACCAGACTGCATGGTGAAAAATCAACTATTCCCTAATGGATGTCCTAAAATAAAGGTGGAGAGCAGGGGCAGCCAGATCAGAATGGGGAGATCACATGCCCAGCTCACTGGCTCCTGAGATTACAGTAAAATCGAGTCTGCAGTGAGGGGGAAGCGTGGACCTGGCTTCATCCTCCTTCACCAGCTGCCTAGGCACCAGTCATTACACTTAGGAGGTTGGCAGGAGGGGAACAAAACAGAATGAACCTTTCAGGATGTCCTGGCAGAAGGCATGGGGAGAAGTGGCATAGCCTCCCTTGTCCCCACTTGCCTGCCCATGTCGCTACCAGTATCACCTAATGCAGAGAAAGCCAAACATTTTTTCTATCAATGAAGGTCTTGATCCTGCTATCTACCAGCAATGCCAGGATACCAGCTGTCCTCACCACTTGCTTCTCTGGGTGCCACCCCACAGTCCCATTGCCAATCTCCTGGGGGCCTGTGGCATTTCCTAGGCTGCAGAGCCTTCCCTGCTTCTCACAGTAAGCCCTCAACAATGCACTTGCAGTCCTGTCTTCTCAAGAGTAACATAAAACTTCTTTTCTGTAAATGCAAGCATGTCATGAAGATACAGGCCACAAAAACATTAAGGATTATAGTTCAGACCCATAAAGGTTATAAAGGGGTCAGCTTTATCCAGTTTTGAGGGGAAATCACACAGATTCCCTTACAATCCAAGTCCAGACTATTTCAGGTCAGGATCCCCTTAACTTCTAGGAAGTTTGCACCCTCTTCATCTCTATTCCTAGTTCAGGCTGAGTACCTGCCTGTCCCCTAAGAAGGTTTTTGCTTCTCTGACACCAGGCTTCCAATCTTTTTCTCCTCCATGATCTGAGGAGGTGGCTCTTGTTTGCCCCTTAACAAACGTACTAGATCCTCATTAATCCTGAACAATAGAACTAGGTAGAGTTCATTCATTTATTCACTAAATATTTATTGAGCAGCAGCTACTATTTGCCAGTTATTGTAAAAAGTGTTAAGAAGATGGATCAGACATAGATTCAGCCTTTCAGGAACAGAAGGGATCTCAAAAAAGCTATACAGTAGGACCTCCATATCCACGGGTTCTGCATCCATGGATTCAAACAACTGTGGATCAAAAATATTCAGGAAAAAAACTGCATCTGTACTGAATATGCACAGACTTTTTTCTCTTGTCATTATTCCCTAAACAATACAGCATAACAACTACCTACATAGCATCTACATTGTATTAGGTATTATAAGTAATCTAGAGATGATTTGAAGTATATGGAAGGATGTGCATAGCTTATATGCAAATACTACACCATTTTATATCAGGGACTTGAGCATCTGTGGATTTTGGTATCTGTTGGAGGTCCTGGAACAAATCCCCCTTGGATACAGAAGGATGACTATATTAATAAATATGTGGCAGAAACACAAATTTCACCCACATTCCCCCTCTTATTCCTGGGTACAGAGCTAGACATACTTCCCAACTTCCTCTCCAGTTAGGCGTGGCCATTTGCCTGAGTCCCAACCAATAAAAAGTGGATGGAAATGACACACACCACTCCCAGGCCCAGCCTGTGAGATCCCACATGCTCCTTCCCCCTTCTGACTGGTTGGGACAGGCATGAGCACCAGCATTCGGAAGCCGCTTGTTGAAGATAGCAGAGCCTTAGATGGCCTGAGTCCCTGAATGCTCACTTGTAGAAAAACTGCCCTTTTGGCCTATTCATGTTCAGGACTGCACAAGAGCAAGAAATAAACTTCCGCTGTATGGATTCATCACAGATTGGGTCTACTTATAACAGTAGGGTTACTCTAATTAACATAAACTATAAGACAAGTTACCTCAAATTGTTGAAATTATTATTTATTGAAATGGAAAGATATTCACAGTGTATAGTAGGGTAGAATATATTGGAAAACTAATATAGTAAAATTCTATTTTTAAAAATAATATGTATATGTACATACACACACAAAAAGAAAGTTCTAAAAGAATGCACAACAAAGTATAGGTGTTTATCTCTGGATGGTGGTAGCATAGTTAGGGCATATCTATATTTCTTGATATGTCAACCATGAATATGTTCTGATTTTATAATGAAAAAGTAAAAGCAGTGTTTAACATTAGAAAGGAAAGGATGTCTTGAGATGTATACACAAAGGCATAGCATCTCACAGTAGGTAAAGATTTCCTGAAAGTAATTAGAAAAGGTTTCTCAAACTAAGCATCTATTAATGACCCTTCCAACAGTGAAAATCTATAAATTAGCTGCAGCCTGAGAAATAGATCGGTTCAATTACACAACACATCTGGTTCCCAGCTTTTACATATTGAGTCATCATCAATGAAGATCAATTAGCCAGAAAAAAATAGAAAAGATACATTTTTTACTTTAAAAAGAAGGTGCAAAAAAACTATTATGGTTTCAGTAGGTGTTTGGGGTGGGGGATAAAGATGGAGAGAAAGGGGGGTATTGAGGGGTTGAGGGCAGGAAAAAGTAGCACACTTACACCCTTTTTTACCTTTTGAATATTTTGCTGTATGCATTTATTATCTATTCAAAACAATTCTAAGTTCTAAAACCTTTTGTAACTATTAAGTCAGGGATTCTCTTTGCATTGGTTAAGAGCAGAGACAGATGTTGAGCAAATAAATCTATTCATAATTTCCAAGTAGAATCCCACAAAACCATAAATCCAATTGGTCATTGCAGCAATGAGGCAGTTAGTGAAGACTCATGCCCACACTCTACCACACAATCTTCAAAAATGCCTGGAGAAGGATTTTGTTGTACAATAAGAATCAGAAACTTTGCAAAATATAGAGTGTCAAAATCCCAATCCCCATTCCTCTACCATGAAGGCTTGGAGAAATGCGGTTGACCTAGGAGAAGAGGGGCAGGCCACCAGCTCTCTGGATGGAGGAGGGGTGTTACAGGTTGAGATCCCTGCAGAATGGACTCCGAGATGGTGATTTGGTTATAGGAGGATTACTGAGGAAGGCTCTTGGGAACATCACCAAGAGGGAGTAAAGGAAGCAGAATTAGGCAACAGGAGGAGTTGAGCTGTGATACAGTCACAGCAAAGATGTCAGGGGATCCCACAGGCATGCCAGAACTGGGGTGGCCCCTCAGAGTTGTCCCAAGTTGGGGCAAGGGCACCGAGCCTTCATATGCCCTCACGGTCCTGGACCAGCAGCTCTTTTCAGCCAATTTTCTAAGAGGGACTCATTTGTGAGACATCAGCAGGTGGTACTACCAGATCTAGAAGGACAAGAGCCTAGGATTGGGGTTATACCATAACATCCACTACAGAGGAGCAGGAAGCTATCAGCTCTTCCCCTAATCAGTCTATATCCAGTTGTCAATCTGTTCCTGGCATTCCTCTTTGGAATTCCTCAGCGGCTTCCCATTAATCCTGGGAGCAAATAAATCCTCCTGTGCAAGCTCATGGGGCTCTTCTCAGGCGTAGAGGCCAAGCCCCATGTGACAGTCTTCCCCGGGGGACCTAGGCTGCAGCTGCATGAGGCTACTACTCACCAGTCCCAGAAATTACCATTTTCTTTTATGGCTCTGAGCCTTCATACTTGCTGTTCCCTCAGCCAGAATGCCCTCTCCCTCTTATCCTCCTAGAAAAATCCCTAATCGTCTCTCAACCCCCAGGGTAATTTCCACTGAGAGACTTCCCTGGCTACCCTTGGCAATTCAGATTCATTTTCCTTCACGTTCCCACCACTTTGTGTGCATCTACACTACCACTCCTACCAGCAAGATACACCAATTCTGCATGTCTAATCCTCACTGGACTGGAGGCTTCTTGAAAACAGAGCCAGGACTTTCATCTTTGTACCCCTGATACACAGGAACTATTGGATTAAACTATTGGATGTGTATTGAATGAATAAATAATTCATTGTGAGAAACAAGGCACTGACAATGTTGGCTCTGGCAAGGAAAAAATTAGATGAATTCTGATAAATTGGTGGGAAAAGGACAGGAACTAGGAGAAGCAAGGTGTTTGTAACCAGCAATATGCCAGAAAAAATGTGGCCTTCATGTCATCTTTGGTTTCTGACAACTATCATCCAGCTTCAGCTTAACAGAACAGACAGTATACTAGGGGCTCTTGTGTGGACAGCAAAATGGCTTTTAGGGTGCAAACACCAGATACTCCACCAGAGGTAACCGTAAGAAAGGTGAATTGGGTTGCACAGATCCTGGGCCAAGGCTATTCATTAAATGAGATGGTGGGACTGAGCAAACATCCCATCTCTCCGTGTATTCTCCTGGAGAATCTCTGCCAAGAACAAGAGGAGACACTACACAGGAATAACTTACTGTCTTCATAGTTTTTCTGAGTGATGCTGATCAACTATGGTGTTAATGAGGGAATGAGCAATGGGACTGTCTGAACCAAGAGTGTTTAGGCCAAAGGAAACAGATTGAAGGTCCTAGGTAACAGATAGAAGGAAAGGAGGAATTTGGGCCATCTGGAGCTGCCTTGTAGGGGAAAGTGGAAACGCGGGCTCCCATTTTTCCCTTTCATCTCATACCTATCCTCATTTCATATTTCTATTCTCAGAAGCAATGGAGCTAGCTCAAATTGCAATGAAAAGTGATCATATCACAGTCATATCTTGAGCAAGTAACATTTTTTAGAAACCCCTTCTAGTCTTATGATGCAAACATAATATTCTGAGTAATGAAGCAAAATTATTCAAGGTCATTGTAAGCAGGCATCAAACCAAGTTTGGCTTCAATCGAAATGAATTTTAGATCTTTCTTTCTTTATTTTCAAATCTTACTGTCTCCTTACAGGACCATGGAACTGTCTGGGAGGGAAGAAAATATATTCCATTTCCTCAGGAAATGCCAAGGGGCTACAAGTCTTAATCTGCTCCAGCCGGACTGGAGGCTGGGGGCTTATCCAAGCACACAAAGTATACCTTCTTGCGTTTCCTTCTGCTGACAAACCAAAGATTGCTCCAGACCAAAGTTCAGAAGTAGCTGTTCCTGGTATCCAAAAGGAAGATTGCCTGGCCAAGCAACTGCTCCACCCACCTGAAAGCCTGATTATGATTCCATTGAACGTAGGAGTCAATCTCTAAATATAGCCCTGAGAGCAGCCTCCACCATCATCCCCGTGCTATAGCTTCTCTCCTTCCAAAATAATAAAATGGGGTGGGTGGTCCCCAGGCTCTTTCCCTGGGAGGGCAGCTTGGGGTAATGAGACAAAGGAGAGCAGCCCTCTGCCTAGGGTGGGGTGGAGAACAGCAGCTTTCCACCCCATCCCACTTTCCCACTGGGTCCCTCTCAAAGTAGACGGGCCCTGAGGTCAGTCATTTGTCCCAGAGCATTGATTAACTCAGAGAAATCCTCAGAAGTGTGCCTTCTGCCCCTCCTCAACCCAGGGCTCTGACTGTAAGACTCTGAGTCTCATAGGGTTGGGTGCTCCTCCTCCATACTTCAACACTCTCTGTTCCTAACTGTGATAACCCCTCTCTCACTGGATGGTATCCTAATAACCAACCACTTTCTGTTCACTTGTCTATCCTTCTCACTCATCCTGAGATCCCTGATGACAGTACTGTATCTTTGCTCATCCATGGACCTGCAGCCCCACCACGGTGCCAGGCACATAGTAGATGCCCAATAAATGCTGAATGAGTGAGGAATTGCCTCAGTATGCTCTTGGTAGAGAGAAAAACAGATGATGGGAAATACTTGACTGGGGCTGCTCGCTGCAGCTCGGGGTATGATCCTGAAACCCCACACGTTTCGCCCTGGCTCCTGCACTCTGGGTCACCCTGCTCGAAACTAAATCCAGCTGGGGTGGAGGTGGGCCCTCCATAGCAGGCGGAGGAAGGAATCCAACTGGGATCGCCTGTGGAATATAATGACACTCACTAACAAAAGCCAGGGTAGGCTCCCCTTTTCTCTGTGTGCTGCTCCCCTCTGATGGAGCATAGGGTGGAGGCACAGTCCTCTCCTGGCCCCCAGTCTGGAGAGGGAGGCTAGGCAGGAGCCTGTCAGGACAGCCCCCACTGCGCCACTGATCACTTGTCCCAGATGTGGCTGAGGAGGCCCTGCCGCTGGCACAACTGTAGGTTTGTGCGGGACACAAATGTTTCCTTGTGTGCAGATGAGCTGTTCTCCCCCTGGGCAAAGCCTAAGGGGCCATAGGCCTTTGAGTGGAAGGTATTTGGTTTTGTGGAAATGCCATGTTGCTGGCTCTGCCTTATTTTCCAGCCAAGGAGGGCCTCGTTATCAATAGAGACTGCCGAGCTCCTGGAGCATTGGAAGTCCGGCAGGTCTCCTCTGACCAGGAAGGGAGATGAGCCAGTGCCAGGGACCTTGGCCCAGAGGGCTGAAATTAAGCAAAGAAAAAAAAAAATCAGGCTGGTGTCAAATAATACTTACTCATAGCCAGAGACCCACCTACCTCTTTGCCCACCCTGGACTGGCCTCTCTACCGAGCCCTTCCTGGCCCTTCCTACCCTGTCAGGATCTAACCGGCGGCACCCACCTAACAGAGAGCATCTCAGACCTCTGGGATCTTTCACTGTGGCTTCTCCTTGGTGAAATCAACAGTTTAAAAACCAAATAGGGACAAGAGAAACTGCCCTTTATGAATGAAGGCTGAGGCCTGAGGCTTCCTGGCAACACCAGCCACTCTGTTTTGCTTTAGTGACTAATTGCGATTAAACCCAAAGCCAGAGGTTTTGGTCCCTTCATTATTTAGTCTTTTGACTGACAATGAGATATAGATATGCATTTCTATCATCATTTTATGGACAACTATCCCAGTTACATAGTGGAGCCTCAGTGGAAAGTGTTTCCACAACGGCTGAGGTAAAGAAAGAAAAGCAGACTCTCAACATGTTTTGAGTAAACCCTAGGAGCCCACCATAAACTGGTTCATTTTAATTTCACTCAATCTTCAGGACAGGCCCGTGAGGTAAGTATTACTTTCTTCAGTTTCTGAGGAACTCAAAGTTCAGAGAAGTTGATTGACGGGCCCACAGAAAACACGTGGAGAATCTATCCCTTTCTGCTGCCCCTGTGGTTTCCTCCCTGCAGCAGAGTGGAATCACCTAGGGAGCTTAACAACTAGAGGTGCCCACTTCCCTTCCCCAGAGAGTCTGATTTAATTGGTCAGGAACAGGTCCCAAACGTTGTGGTGAGGAGTGCACTGGGCTACACCATGCTAAAATGGAGGGCACGTAGGTCATGGAAAAAATGCCCTCTAGTCTTCATCTCTGCTCTGGGAAGTCAAGCCTTGTGACCGTCACTTAGCGAAGTAAGTGATTCCAGTAAGTCTCAGCTAGGGTGGAAAACTCAGGCTGACAACTGAACACTTTTGTAGCTCACAAATTCTTTTAGCCTATCTACAAAGTTATACCAAGTCTCCAAGGTAACTGAGACTATTTTCATTAAATTAGGAAATATTGAGCAAGGTTGACGGCAACACTTGCATTGAGATTTTCATATCCCGTAACTTTACGGCAACTAATCTGGAGGGGATGGGGGTTGGAGGTAACTTTCCTCTCTGTGATTCAGCACATCTCCCCTGTCACTGAAGAAGGAAGAAGGGAGAGAGGACTGAGCAGTCTGACAGGAAAAATTTGGAGGCATGAATAAAGTATTCCATGTTTATGAAGTGTTTTGTGCTCCTCGAGTAATAGTAGAGTATCAGGGCCTGGTGTTGCCAGTTTTCACACAAGATTAATTGCTCCTTTCAACCTCACTCCCCAACCCATGAGTTACACTCTGGGCCCATCTAAGTAACTTCCCCGGTGCCCTGGCAGAGAGTAGAGGTAGGGCCTGAGCGTGCCTGTGGCGCAGAGAGGAGGCGTGTGTCCTATCAGCAACTTTTCTCCTCAAGGCGGACTCCTTTGAGCTGGAATTCACCTGCTGCTAATTCCTTGGCATTTGTTTAACACAGGTCAAGGAACCACATCAAAAAATGTTGCTACAGTCAGGTACAAGCTGTTTATAACTGAGCAGATTCCCTTTATGAAGCACAAATAATTTTCAAAGAATTAGGCAATGGAGGCCTCCAGCTAACAGGGAGGAGGGTTTTCACTTTATAACTGCACCCCCAGCCCCTCAGTGTCATTTTCCCCTTGCTTTTCTATTTCAGTAAAAAATCAGCACAAAACCAGTTGCTTTTCATAAGTGAAGTCATTCCTTTCTTTAAGTGCCACTTCCTGAACAAAGAATATAATAACATTCAGCTTCTCACAACCAAGAGAGAGTCTTGGAATACGCCTGGCCTTATTGCAGGCTGCTTTTTTGTTGTGGAAACCATTGTTGAATGTGTTTGACTTTGACAATATATAGTTTTAAGTTCAAATTCAGATGATTTATGTATTTTCCCTTGTTTCAATTACAGAATCTAAGAATGGGAAGGTGAGAGGGCAGCTTAGAGATCTAATCCATGTCCCTCATTTTAAGAGAAAACTGAAATTCAGAAAAATGAAGAGGCCAGCCCAAGGTCAGTCAGAGTGTCCAGACCTCTGCCTTTGGCCCTCCTCTTTCCTTTATCCCCCTTTCTCTCTCTGGAACCTCATCCAGTCCTGAGTCTACACGCCAGTCACATACTGCTAGCGCTCAGCCCAGACGTCCCGCAGAACTGCTGATTTTCTACCCCACCCTCTCCCTGTCCTACACCCCAGCCCCAAGCCTTCTTTGTCCCAGTACACTGCACCACTATCCCACAGCTGCCCAGCTCCATCCAAATCCTTGCTTCATCCTTTAGTTTCCCATTTCTCATACACCCCATATCTAAGTTGGCATTTGTCCTAAATTAGTTTAGTATGACCTCCACTCCCAAAAATAAATCACAAACTCAGTCTTTTTCCTTAATCTCCACCACTACGACCCTAGTGTACACTATAGTCAGCTCCTGCCTATTTTATTTCAATAGCTCTAGTGAGGGTACACATAGGTAGTAGGAAGAGACACATCTGGACATTTTGGTTAGAATATTATTGCATAATATTTGCTTAAGTCAATGAGAGTTTGGTGTTATTGAAGGTTTCAGAGCAGAAAAGTGATATGATCAGAGTTTTGCTTTAGCAAAATTAATTTTTAAGAAATACTAGGATAGACTGTAGATGGAAGAGACAGGAGATGAGAAGAAAAATTAGGAGCTAGCTGCACTACATTGAAGCCTTGAATTAGCACATGAGCAGTGCAAAGGGAAGGTGACATAGCTGGGAGAGACCCTAACTGGCAGGAATTGAAATGTGGCATCAAGTCCACAAGATTTGAGTGCCTACTGTATACAAGGTCCTTTACTGAGACCCTTCTGTATGTCAAGCACCGTGCTAAAGGTATTACAGACATTCTCACATTTAAGTCTTGAAAATGCTTATAATAAGATAGACATAATTTTATATACAGTATATAGATGAGAAAACTTCAGGCCAAACAACTAAGTCACTTTCTTAAGATCATACAACCAGAAATTGCCAAGCCAAGTTTTCAGTTCAGATCTTAAAGTCTCCAAGCTCCCAATAAATCTAGGTCCTGGGGGGACAGTGAAATCAATGAGCCCTTCAGAAACTCACACTAAAGTTAGTAAGATAGATAGAGATGTGTTCATTCACAGGAAGAGGGAAGTAGGTAGGGAAGCTGGTTTTGAGGATGAGGTGCTGAGTTTAGCCTAGTACATGTTGGGTGTGAGATGAAGATGGAGTGTCTGGGTAGAGATATCTATGAAACAGAGAGAAATATGAAAGTGGAGGTCAAGAGAGTTCAGAGCTGGGGCTGCTAAGATACGGAGATGGAAATTGGTGCCTGGAGGTGATTATAAAGCTTTAATGATGGGGCACGGTGGGGAGATGCATAAAGTGGCCAACCATGCCTAGGGCTGTTCTAGTTTTAGCACTGGGAGTCCCATGTCCCAGGAAACTCCTCATTTCCAGGCAAACTGGGATAGCTGGTCATGTTGGAATAGAGTTGAAAGAGAAAGCATAAGGGCCAAGCAAGGAAACTGGAGAACATTGGTGCTTAAGGGAAAAAAGGAGAGGGACTTGCTAAAGAGACAGAGTGTAGTCATAAAGGTACTGGCAACTAGCACTCCTGGCTCTGAGCTTGGGCAGAGAGGTGAGGTGGAAGCTGTTGAAAGGAAAAGTCTCCATTGTAGAGGGCTGTGAGGGAAGTGGAAGCATCAGGCAAAATCTGGATTTCCAGTGGGGCCAGCCAGGGAAAGGAACTTTGTGGAAAGATGGAAGGATCCCCAGGACAACTGGAAGATGCCAGCAGTCATACCCACAAGACAGCTGGGGACTGGAGAGGGGCTGGGCGGAGCAAGGAGGAGAACGTGGAAGAGTTTGCAGGACAGTGCACGTTCCTAACTGGGGTGAAGGATGGATCACAACGCCTGGAGGAAGGAGCCGGGCTCCCAACCGCTGGCCTTGAATCTTGTTGCCATCACGCAATAGCTGCATAATCTTGGACAAATACCTTCCCCTCTTGGAGACTCAATATCTTCTCCTGTAAAATAGGGATAATATAATAACATCCATGACCTTGCAGGTCTGGGTAGGAAGTACTGATAATGTATCTGAAGTTGCCTACACAAAGCAGGCTGTCAATATAAGGTATCATTGCTGGGTTATCAATTTTGTTACCAACATTGAGAGATTCATCAGGGGCAACATATAAACATCGGTAGAGATTAACCAGGCAGAATTCTGCTGTCGAAGGGGTTTCAGTCTCCATGTTTCTGCCAGGATGACATGGAATTGTTAGGCCTTGGACTGACCATTTCTTGGAAGCTTGGTATGAGGAATGGTGGTAAGACAGGTCTAACTTTCAATGTCAAATGATCTCATCATTAGAGTTAAACAGTCTGGATAGGCATGGGGAGGTTAGCTCTGCTTCCTGCACTCCTCACACCCTAGAGCTAAGTGCCTAGAGCTGAAAGTGCCTCCAGCAAAGTGAAGCACGCCCTCGAGGGGATACATTTGGCAGAAAGGATGCTCCTCAGTAGCAGGTGGTGAAAACTCCATGAAGTTAGTGAGAACATCTCAGAGCCCAGAATCTAGGCTTTAAATATTAATTTAACTTCAGTAAGAAAGAGCTAGTTTTTACCCATTAGCTGAAAAACACTTCAGCTTCTACTTGTTATTTTTAAGCAATAATTTTTTTTTTAAACAGCCCAGTTCTGCCCCTCATAAGGGAGAGGACTAGCTTAAGCAAACCCCAGTGGTCTTTGTCTCTTGAGAGTCTGGGAACAGAGAAGCCGTCAGCTATCCTTCCCCTGGGCCTTCCCCAGACCACCAGGCCTGAGGCCAGGTTAGGGATGAAATTAGCCCCAGTGCAGGATCAAACTCTTTCCACAATGCATGCTGGAAAAGTCCTATGAGCCAAACCACTGGGCAGAGATTTACGAAATAGCAATTTATTGCTAATTCCTTTTTATACCAGAAACATACAAAATATAGAGGCTACCGATTCCCCAATATATTCTAACACTGTCTGATGCCATCCTACCCTACACGTGCAATGCCAGGACGAGGGCAACAGAGTAGGTTGGTGTCTATCTTAGTCCATTCAGGCTACTATAACAAAAATACCATAGAATGGGTGGCTTATAAACAACAGAAATTTATTTCTTACAGTTCTGGAGGCTGGGAAGTCCAAGATTAGGGTGCTGGCAGATCTGGTGTCTGGTGACAGCCTGCTTCCAAGTTCATCATAGATGGCTGTCTTCTCACTATGTCCTCACATGGCAGAAAGGGTGAAGGACTTCTCTCGGGCTTCTTTTGTAAGGGCACTAATCCTATTCCTGAGAGATCCACCCTCATGACCTAATCACCTCTCAAAGTCTCCACCTCCAAATACTCTTACAGTGGGGATTAGGTTTCAACGTATGGCTTGAAAGGGACGCAAACATTCAGTCTATAGCGGTGTCCCAATTCTGGATTTTTTTCCTCTCACTTTCAGAGCAGAACCCATCTGAGTAAAAATGATTACCTTTTAAACTAGATGTTAGTTTCATTCTAATCAAGGCTTTGGAAGAGGATCAGGGAAAGAGTATTCTCGGAAAAGGAGTCTGAAGGAAGAAGTTGGTAGAATTCCAGCAAACACAGGCGTTCAAAAAAAATCTAACACCATGAATCTGTTCACTAACAGGAAAGAAAATATATTGTATTTTCAAGGCAGGGTAAAACATTACATAACCTAGGGTGGAGGATTACCATTCACTTCACAGTCTATGTGAATGGTGCCCCCTGGAGTTGTGCAGTGCACAGCCTGTGCAACCAAACTTGGACAGCCCTAGTTCAGGATATCTAAGTCAGAAAAATGCCTACAATAATTTCCACACAGGTGTGAAATCTTAAGGCTATGGAAAAATTTAAGTTGTGATGAACTATTCTGTGAAAATTCTTGATGTTCACAGTGAAACTCAAACTTTGAGTTCATTATCCAAAAGCATGACAAAAAGTACCCAAATTGTAACTAGGGGGAAGGACTTGGAGGTCACCTAGACCATCCCCTCACTTTGCAAATGAGGCAACTGAAGTCCAGAGACATATGTCTTGCCCAAGGTCAACAAGCCTACTCTAAAAACGTGAAACAGACTTCTCTTGCTTCCCACAGATCGCCAAACTAGGCCGGTTTCCTGTGAATGGCATTTGGTTCACCCAGACCCTAAATTCAGTCTTAATCATCATTATCATCATTTAGCATTTACTGAGCACCTTCTAAATGCTAAGCCTTGAGAATGCAGAGTCCCTCCAAAGGTCCCAGCCAATGAGGCAACAGCAGGGCAGAGCTTCGTATCAATTACACACAACCTTTGGTCCAGGAAATGAAGACACTGCTAGAAACATTTCCAGGCACAAAAGTAGCATACTCCTTCTTGAGACATGAATGGTTATGGTCTATTGAGCACATCCTTATTTAGGCATTTTTTTTAAGAATGTGTTATGTACCCGTTGGAGTTGACTAACTTCTTTGAAGCTTCCTTGGTTTATTAGTGAAATATTTACTCACTAATATGTCTAAAAGCCATATTATTTGCACAATAGATTTGGAACCATTCTGGACTATTGGGTAATTATTACCTATTTAAAAATCAGGCTATCTAAAGCAAAAAACTGATGGCCATTTATGGGGAGAATGAGAAATTTACAGATTACTGAGGTTGGCCTTTAATTTAAATTTTATTTTTAACCCAATCATTCTACTCTTTCTAAGGGGATTTTTATGTGTATTTGAATGTGTGTGGTGAGAGTGAGGTGGGAGGAAAGAGAAGCCCTTTTACCAAAAACCAATGCAATTAAACTGCTTTATGGACAAGCTCTGCCAAATTCCTTGTTGAAATCAAAGACACCTTTGAGTTCGTTATCCAAGAGCAGGGCAAAAAACACCTGCAGTCACGTCTGTTTCTCATTTTGTACTCATGTAACTCAGATGCCCTGTGGATTAAGTGAAATCTGCTCCTGAGTTGAAATCGTGTATACCACGTGTCAGCTCAGCTTGAATTTGGAAACAGGAGCTCAGAAGGTGCCACTCAAACATGTGGCTCTGGTATTCTCCTGAGTGTAACTTGAACAAGGGAATCACATTATGAGGCCAGTGTCCCCAGCTTCACTGTAACTAAGAGATACAGCAGGACTGAGTTTCCATTTAATGGTACTGCCCCCACCCCCCACCCCTGTATCAGTTCCCGTTTAGGCTTGCACGAGGAAAAGTCATGGCATGGAACATGAAGAGCTATGAATGTGCACTTTGACAGTTCATGACCTGTGCATGAATTTACAACCATATCCTGACACAGAGAAAAGAAGCCAATCAGAATGCATGACCAAATGTCCCTAGGTGGCCGACACGGTCACTTCTCTGTGAAGATACTGTTTGTGGCCTACTTAAATGTAAAAAGGAGTCCATGGGTCTAGGGAAAATGCATTAGTGTAAAACAAGCACTCAGCTTCTATGTTAAGACCCCAAAACAAATTCTTTCTGGTTTTAACCCACAGAGGCCTCTTTTACATCACACTAATAAGGAACTCTGGATCTTGTCTCTTTCATCACATTTTAGAATATTAGCTTCTCACCTGCCTCTTCATTCACTCCATTGATTCAACAAATATTTAAAGAGTACCTGCCATGTGCTCTTGAGCATGAGCAGTTCACAAGACAGCAAGGACTTTGCTTTCATGGAGTTTCCTTTCTAGCTGGGGAGGGGAGGTACTGGCTTTGAACTAGCTTGGGGAACGCGTGTTCCAGTTAAAGTCAAGTCTCCATGTGGCATTCCAGATTTACACAAGATAAATTGGGATATGATAATTTGCTTCAAAAAAAGATTCAACATTTTACTAAAAAAAAAAAAAATCACAGAAGGATTCCCTTTAAATCTAAAACTCCTATAGACTCTCCCCAACCAAGTCATTTTATTTATTCTGCATTTTTGAGGACTCCATTTATTATTAAATGGAATGTCCTGCTCCGTTCTGGAATACATCCCCTAGTCACCACCTTAGGTAGACAGTCACATCCACTGGGAGGATTGGATTGCATAAAAGAAGTGCCTTAAGAAGACACCACTTATTCCAAAAAAAAAACCCAACCTACTCTAACAGACTGCTCAACAGGAGGCTACAGGCGGGCCCAGAAAGAAAAAGTCTTAAGGACTTCATTCTTGGTGGCTTCCCTAGACCTCTATGTACCCTCTTTATTTAAGAACTGAGTCAAGGACAAAAAAAAAAAAATCTGGAGTCAAGGAGGGGTTTCTTTTAACTTTTTCTGTATTTTTCTCATTGACAAAAATGAGGGGGAAAGGGAGAAATACAAGCTTTAATACAGTTTAAAAAATGAACCTGGTGAGGTGAAGACGTCACTTTTCTCTCCTGACACTTACAACTACTTAGATACTTAATCGTCAGTTACCAGAATCTCTCTCTGTAAGCACCAGCAATTTGGCCCATTAGCAGTTACTGAGAACAGTTACTCCACTAAGCTTTTGTGTGGAAAATAAATAGAGAGCTGCCACACACAAACACATGGCCCTAGAAGAAATGAGAAAGAAACTGAAAAGAACATTCAGCCCTCCTGTTATTTCCCCCACATTGGGGTTTCACTGATCACTGACCACATTTCTCCTCAGGACCCTCATACTGCCAGGAAGCATCCTGGTCCAGCTGCACAGTGGTTAGTTGGCATTCAAAAAAGAAAATCCCTACCATATCCTGTTTAGAAAAGTTAATGCCGTATCATAAATTTCAGCTCTGTGAATCGGAAGGCTATCCCACTTAAATAAGGGAAGGAAAGGGAAGCCAACCTTGGGTGTTTCCACAGGCTGCACATCTGCCCATGAAGGATTCATACTAAATGGCACCATAGTGATTAGATAAGTTTAGCAGATACAGGTATGAAAGGGTATTCAGAAGTCAAATGAGCCATTCTTCAATTTAAAAGCTTTGCTTTAGAGTAAAGAATAAAGCTTAGTGCAGGCACTGTCGCTTAAATTAGCCCAGGAGGAGATGTCTTCTTAAGGAAGAAAGAGATATATGCACAAATAAAATGCGATCAGTGAGGGGAAGAGATGGAGTGTTTTTTCTGCCTCAATGTTAGATCAGTCCAAACAGACTACAGCAAAAGCTAAGTCTCCATGCAGGTCTACAACTCTCCCTCTTCAAGGTCTCTCTTGGCCTCAGTGTCTGGGTCTTCATGGTGCCAGAAGCCAGGTCCCGCACCCATTCTGTGTTGCTTTTCCAGACAAAGACTTTCTGCTTCCTCCAGGAGAGCCTGTGGTAACCGCCATCTGACATATGGTAGAATTACACTTAACCTTCAGAGGGGACCCAGGTTCTTTTTGCTGCTACTTAAACACATCATTCAGAGTTCCTCTTTGGCTTGGACTTGAACTAAATAGCAACGCTGCAGCTTCCTTGGCAGAATGTGAGGCACAGCATCAGTGGTTGGGTCAAGCAGAGAACTCAATTTACCCTTGTCCATAACAGGTCTCCCTCCCGATGGGCAGCACTGAGCAGAGGTATGCCTGGGGGCCCACATTTGCCGAAGCTTCTCATTACCAGTCACCTGTCCACACACATTCTTCATTGATGCTGCCATTTTCCCCAACTAATTTATTTAAATGAAAATAACTGAGGGATATTTTCATGGGAAAAAAGTTTCCTCAGGCATACCCTAGTTACTAGCAACTCTCAACATAACAGTCAAGCCTTAAACTCTTGGTACTCTGACTACAGATCATATGGAAGCAGATAAAAAGCTTTGAAAAATCACTCACAAAGTCATAGAAGTCTGAAAGCCCAAACATTAAAATGCAATTCCCTTCTCAGGAGTCAGCCACACAATAAGACGTTAACCTAATGGATTTTATGATGACACCACGGCTATTCAGTGCTGCCACGGTGGCGGGTGTGCTACCAGCACTGTGATGCAAAACCCTGTATTCCACGTGACCACTTAGGTCTCAGGGTAAGATAAGATCACAAAACAGACACATAGAAAGGGAAAAAGTAGACATTTGACTTCAGCTTGATATCTTGATTCCTACTGAGACCTAGCAAATGAATGGTGTGGAGGAGCACAGAAAGGGCAGCCCCACTTGTGGTAAAGATAATTTGGAATTCATAACAAGAGCAGGCACGAAAAAATAATGGGAAGATTGGAGTTTAGAGTAGAACACACAGATATGTGCTTGAGAAATGTGGCTCCTTCATCTCGTTTTCTTGTGTCTCAGTTTCTTCTGTATGGACTAGTGGAAGCTGATGATTTAGATAACTTTCCTGAGTCTTCGCTGGAAGTCATTTTTAAGATCTTGGGCTTATACCCCTATTCATTGTACCATGTTCCCCTGTTGTTTCAGCACAGTTTTCCAGTGCTGCTTTTCAAGACATCAGCATCAATTAATTTGCTCTAAAATTCAAAGGTTATTGAAGAGAAAGGGTTTGTTCTGTAAAAAAAGGGGTGCCAGGGCTTTTTCATTATATGAGCTGTCTGTCCCAATGTAGTATAACTATAGAGCATTGTTCCAGAAATCATTGGAGGTTTAGGATATACTGCTCAGAGATCTTGAGAATGAAATTCTGCCATCTAATTGATCTTAATTACCAAAAAATTTGTGACAGTTTATCACATATCCATATTTATACTAATGCAAGTCTAAGGTATTTCCTAGCTCTAAAATTTCATGATTCTATAATTCTGGTCATCGGTTTTGCCTGCCCTCTATCCTTTTAACAGGGACGTTTCAGTGAGGGGCTTCGTTCACTACCTCCATCTCTAATTACTTCTCTTAAATAAAAATTAACAAAAAAAAAAGAAAGAAGGACCAACACATTCTTATCTATAGCCATTTTCACTATCATGGAAAACTCCATTTACAGAAAATTTCATTTTCACAGTGAACAATATTTTTAATTACTGTGAAGTAGTTGTCATCAGTATATAGCTGACCACCTCATTACAGAGCTACTGCTTGAAAAGCAGGACAATCAGAAGGGTGTTCCTGGCCTACCCTAAAGACAGCCTTAGGAAACTGTTACCTGCCTGCTCTACAAATGTCCTGCTGTTAAGATTATTAATGCCTACTTCACAATTTTATTAGTATTAGTGTCAATAATTTCAGACCTACTTCACATGTTTGCTACTGTTGCTTAAAGATTTTGGTAGATTATAAAGATAGCACTAATTCTGAGGTATACTTGTTTGATAATTTTGCTCCTTTTGTCCTAGAATTCTGAGTATGGTTTGATTTTTCATGAATAATTCTGAAAAATTTAAACCTGCTGAAATTCTACACACATTGCTAAAAGGCTCACAACAGTCTTAGATTCAATTTAGCCAAATCACAATCAGATTTGACACTCTAGGCAGACCAACCAAACAACAGACCAACTAACCAATATCCACACACTTCTTTCTTTATCATACTTCATTAATAATACCAGGAAAATTTTATTTGTCTCGATCATGCAAACATTTGAAGATTTTAATTTATGCAGAGAATCAGACTGAGTAAGCCAGGGGGTCTCAAAGGTACCATGTGTTAGTTCGTATTTGTTGGTTTCCATGAGGGAAATGACCAGTTTCGTGGGGTGACTACAGCCTGAGAAGCACAATGCTTAGGTTGCTGGTGCCTGGCATGGGGTCTTCAAGTCCTAGGTTCCTGGGTCAGCCTTCCCACCTGCAATCTACACAACCTTGCTAAGGAAGATCCCACATATCATTACCCTAAACATCAGTTCACTTATTTGGTCAATGACAATGAAAATATCAACTGTTATTTCTTTCACAACTCTCGCGATTTGTTTTATTTAAACAATAATCATTGCTTTGTGTCAGGTCCTGTGCTAGGCATTGGGATACTCCTTTTCATAACTAACTCTGAGGCAGTGAATGAGAATAAGATAAAGAAGAGAGGAGGGGGACAGTTAGTGCGTTGAGTGGGCTGAAAATATAATTAGCCAGCTTGAGATTTTCACTGTACCATAATGCAAATGCAACCCACCAGATTCTGTCAATCTCCAGTTACACCCTTATTTAGAGAAAAAAAAAAAGATCTAGTTGAATAAGGAAAAAATGCTGATTTATCTCATCGATTTGTAAGTATAAAAATGCCAGTCACAGCAATGAAAACTATATATACTTATATACAGATAGTGAAGCAAATATATTTCCCTCAAAATATCCAATTTAATAGAGGGAAACGAGCTTTTATACACAGTTTTAGAAGAAGCAACAGCTGTTCCAGATGAGCAGGAATTAGCAAAAAACTCCAGAAGTATGAAGAATCAGAGCGAAAGGTCACCTCCCCAAAAGGGAACACCAGCTCTCTAGCAACGGAAACCAATCAAAATCAGAACATTGAAATGATAGATAAAGAATTACAAATATAGATTATAAGCAAGATCAACAAAATACAAAAGAAAATATGTACAGTTTTATACTTTCCTGCCCACCACTTCTCTCAAAGTTCTTTTAAGCCTAAATGCCCTCATCTACTAATGCAACCAATGTCTAGGATGCAACTAAGAGAGCTCAACAGTAATAATGCATCCAAAACCAAAATTCAACTTAGTAAGCATTTATGGCATAACCCTATATGCCAATATCCTTACCTAGCTTTAATAGTTTCAATTTCAGAAAGCAGTTTAACTTGGAAGGATTTTATTAGTTTATATGAAGTTTTAGGGATTTTTCCTTCCTTACTGGTAAAGTACATGAGAACATTTATTTTTGAGTCTTTGATTTTTACACTAAATAAAAAAGACCATTTAAATAAGGAAGCAATATTACTTATAACAAAACTGTCAATATTTAATTATCTTAAAGCCAAAAAGCTTAAAGTTAAGGAAAAATGTATTCAATAAATTCTTTTTTTTTTTTTTTTTTGAGACAGAGTCTCACTGTGTTGCCTGGGCTAGAATGCCGTGGCATCAGCCTAGCTCATAGCAACCTCAAACTCCTGGGGTCAAGCAATCCTTCTGCCTCAGCTTCCCGAGTAGCTGGGACTACAGACATGCGCCACCATGCCCGGCTAATTTTTTCTATGTATTTTTAGTTGTCCTATTAATTTCTTTCTATTTTTAGTAGAGACGGGGTCTCACTCTTGCTCAGGCTGGTTTCGAACTCCCGAGCTCAAACAATCCACCCGCCTCAGCCTCCCAGAGTGCTAGGATTACAGGCATGAGCCACCACGCCTGGCCCTCAATAAATTCTTAAATAAAATTTTGTATCCCCAAAGAACATTATTTTGGATTTTTTTGTCCCACTAAATGTAAGCTAAATAGTAACTGATTAAACACCTACTATGTGAAAGGCACATAATTACTGAAAGGAAAAAAAATGATTTCTCTTTTACAGAATAACATTCTAACAACCAATTTAACCAGCTGAACTTTCGAGCAGAGTACTATTCATGCTTTTGATAGATGAGTCAATATCATCATAAGAATGAAGCAAAAAAAGTTTGATTTAGCTTCTTTCCAATGAAACAGAGACTTGTATCATATACTAACTGCAAAGTCAAACATAAATTCCAGGAAACATATTTCCTACACGATAGATCAGCCTGTATGTGGAAAGATGCATTCAAAATGGAACTTTTACTTCAATTGCATTGATTTCCATCTAATGAAAGGTCTTAGAGGGAATATGATTAAACTTTCATTTTCATAAGCAGATATCTATGATAGAATAAATCAAAAAGAAAAACAATTACAGAATAAGTAAATGATTGAGCTCATTAAAGTTATTGCTAAAGAAGTTAAGTTACTGAGGAGCAAATTAAACAAAATCAAGTCTAAACCACAAAACTATACCATGAAATGGTATATCATTTTGCTTTCGCATCTTCAAGTTTGAAGAGAATGATGTCCATTCAAAGGATGTCTCAAGTGAGTAATATCAGATATATAAAGAAAGAGGGGAAAAGAGAGAGCTTTAGACAACTCTCATTTCCAAAATAACAGTATACAACTTGTTTCTTATAAGACATATTTAATGAATTTTTCCAGTGGTGATTTCAATAAAATTGGAATTTTTCCAACTCGGACTGATATTATCCAATGCTTAAGTATATCTGATGTTTGCTCAATATTATTAAGCTATTTATAATAAGTATCAAATAGTTTAGTAAGCTGAAAATCCACTATGTAATATGCTCCAAACTACATTTGAAAATGCTGTCAAGTGAAAAAATATCTCTGTAAAAAATGCTCTGACAGTTAAACTAATAGAACATTCAGCATGAAAGAAAAATTCAACAGGCTTACATTACGTTTTATGTTTTTAAGTTACTTAACTAGAATTATGTACACTGTTCCTATGTTTTGAATCCATTAAGATAGTTCAAATCCCATCATAGCCAAGTCCACAAGAATGCTCTAGTTCTTTTGTTAGACTGACAATTTTCATGTCAAATACAACTTAAAATAAATGAGCCATTATACCAACCTTGGAATTAACTTTGTTATAAAGAGACAATTATAATGATTCTTATAATTATGTAACTGATTTTGCTGTTTTAATGTGAAGGAATCAGAGGAAGCTTTTAACTATTTAGACTTCTAAGAAAGGTCCAGAAAAAGTGAATGTTTAGTTTAACACCATAGTCAGATCCAAGCCAATATATGTTTTGATGATTAACCAATAACTATTTCACTCACCTAGAGAGGACAGTAACCACATCAAAGAATAACTGGCCTGCAGTGCAGCTGGAGAATTGGAAAAGGAGTGCTAGCTTTTAGAGTTCTGCTTCTTTCAACATGTGACTATGATCAAAGGCTCAAAAATAATCCAAAATGGCCAAAAAACCTCCTGACTCTCTGACTGACTCTTTCACAAATAACAACTATAAATTCTGGACAAAATCCAAAAGTAAAAACAAAAAAAACCCCAAATACTTAAAGACACAGAAGAACAACTAAGAACAGGCAGATTCTGGAGGGGAGCTGACACTTGAGAGAAGGAAACAACAATGGGTGGAGTTCCTGTTTTCATGACTTCTAGAATGAGGCCAGAATCTCAAGATGTAGAGAGCCAGAAATGGGAAGCTCTAAATTCTGTGTACAAACTCTTCCCACATCCCTGGCTGGCCACTGAACCACACATGTGTGGTCAGGCTCCAAGCAGCCCCAACAAGGGTTGGACAATCCAGCTAAGGTTGGAGCCGATGCCAAAGAGACAGCAGTTGCAGTTTTTGCCCAGTTAACTGTCTGCTATAACAAAAGAAATCAATTCTATTTACAGAAATATATAATATCCAGAGTTTTCAGAAGATATCATAATTCATAATCTTCAGGATATAATCCAAAAGTACTCAGCAAACAGAAAATATAACCCATTCCCAAGAGAAAAGACAATCTTGAGAGGCCAACCACAAGATGGTCCAGATGACGGAAGTATCAAAAGAGGACTTTAAAGCACCTATTGTAACTGTGCTCAATGAAAAATGTGTTTTTAATAGATGCAAAGATAGGAAATGTCAACAGATAACCAGAAATTATTAAAGAGAACCAAATGGAAATTTTAGAATGGAAAAATGAAATGTCTGAAAAAAAACTCCCTGGACAGATTTAACAACAGAATAGAGGTGACAGAGAGAGCAAAGAGTCAGTAAACTTGAAGACATAAATGGAATTTTTCTAATCTAAAAAAGAGAGAAAAAAGATTGAAAAAAATGAACAGGGACCTATGGTACAATAACAAAAGACTAAACATATAGGTAACTGGAGTTTGGAGAGGACAGAAAAAAGAAAATGGAACAGAAAAAAATATTTGAAAAATTAAAAGCCAAAAATGTCATAAATTCAGTGAAAGACATGAATTCACAAGTTCAAGAAACTTGGTGAGCCCCAAACAGAATTAATACAAATATAACCTGGCTAAACACATCATAGTTAAGCTACTAAAAACCAAAGATAAAGAAAAAATCTTGAAAAAGCATTACGTACAGGGAAACAAAGATTCAAATGATAATTGACTTCTCATCACAAACAAATCAGAAAATATTAGAACAACATATTTAAAGTTCAGAAAAAAATAACTGTAAACACAGAATTCTATATTCAGTGAAAATATCCTTCAAGAATGAAGGCTAAATGAAGACATTCTCAGATAAAGCGAAACAAAGAGAATTTGTCACAGTATACCTGTAGTATGAGAAATACTAAAGGTAGTCCTTCTGGCTGACAGAAACTTCGATCTTTAGGAAGGAATGAAGAACATCAGAAATGGTCTGAAATTTTTCATGATAAAATGATGGACAAAACAATAACTAAAATACGTAAGTCATTGAACTTTATGAATTGCAATATTCTAGTCTAAAAGTGTAATAATAAAACTATGAGAATTAAATCAAAAGAGAAATGAACACACCTTGTAAAAAGTTATCATGAAAATATATGGTATACTTATAAACATGCCAAGAATCAGGGAAAACTCACAGACATTAGTATTCAGCTTGGCATTTATGCAACCAGCATTTATTGAATGGACATTTTTGCAACAGCACATACTACATGAGTCAGATTTTTGCTTGGAAAAAAAAGGTAAGTGGTTTTAATTTCCAAACTAATTTGATAAAAATTATTGGCAAACTAGGATTTTAGGGGATTTAGGAACAAAATGTAAAATAGCCAAAAAATGTTGAATCGTTAATTTTCACATTTATTCTAAAAGCTTCCACCAAAAAGCCCAGTTTTAGAGAATGAACAGGTGTTTGTATACTACCTGCCTTAAGTTTTTCTTAATTTGTCCTTGAAAAACAGTGCAAATAATGTTCAGCCACCAAAGTACCTTTTTGCCAACCTTTAAGCTAAAGTTTCCCTCTAAGCTACTCCAAGTATACATGTCTCAGTATAACCTACATTACACAGAGAGTAAGACCAAGGAAATCAAAGTGTTTTATTTCTGACACCTAGAAATTTGCATTGACTGCAAACCCATGGAGAGGCAAAAGGCTACCTATCTTTGTGACATTACAAATTAAATAGAAGATTTACATACACAAATATAGTGTATAGAAAAACTAAAGGTAAATCATAAAATTCTAAGTATCTTCAGAAATAATGATTCTTGAGAAAACTTCAAACTTCATGTTCCTTAAGTAGTTCTGAAAATCCCTAACTTTTCTCATTCTCTTTTCCCTTCCCATTCAGTGTCATAAGCTATTTCTACTCTTGCTCGACTCCATACCCTGACAGATTGGGGTCAGAAATTACAAATATTCCATGCAGAGATTTCTTTATCACACATCACTGAAATGTCAGTTAAAGAAAAATCATTAAAGAATGTCAAATATAAGAGTTTTATCCTAAATTCCTCTTTTGCTTCCTCATATTTCTGTTTCCCATTCTGTCTCTGCTCCTTCCTCCAAGCCACTTTCTGAGACAAACACAACTTTTCACCTCATATTTGCAGAGACATCTTCCTGTCCTAGTTGAAAGAGGAATTAGGGATAAATTAGTGTGCATGGTGATCTACTTAACCAGCTATTCTCTCTCCACTTGACTCTCTGCTGTGTAGAATCAGATGCCATTTTTATTTGTAGTTGGCAGTTCATGTAAGAGGAAGCAAAAAGAGAATCCAGTATTAACAGAGGTAGCCCTGTCAAGACTAAATTGTCTGCCTGGCTTGTTCATATCCTTGGTAAGCACAAAAAGATATTTATGAGACATGTGGTCTTTGAGTATACTAATTTTGCAAAGCAATGACTAGGACCCATTCAAGACAAGACAAACTATCTGCTTTAAGATTTTATTTTGCCTACAAGTCCAGTGACAATCTGATCCACCCAAATCTTTTGTACCTTTTATATAAATGAGTTTCAGACAGTACTATTTCACCAATGCACTTTACTTTCCCAAGGAACCTCCTTTGAATTTCCCAACTTTAGAAAATTAAATCTTTCTATAATATATTTCATCTTTGCATTTGAAAGAGCTAGCAAAGCTGACTGATCATCATCCAAGAGAAATAGACACAGGCAGTCCACTTTGCTTGCTGTTACACTCAACTAGAAGTATATCAGTGGTGGTAATTGCCCAATGGATTGGGACTGAAAGGATGGATTGCAGTGGGGAGCCTGCTTAACAAACATTGCAATTAACACCAACTAAATGTTTGAGGGTGAGCAAGGTAATAAACAAAAGAGTAAATTAATATGCATGTTCATTCCCCAAAGATAGCCAGATGGCTGGCTGCAACATCAGATGTTTCCTCTTTGCCTTTGCAGAGAGAATCACTCCTTTGTGCAGTGAGTGGTACAGCTGACATTTTCTGTGAGCATGGGCATCTGATGGAGGATGACAGGAGCCATGAAGCAGCCTAGCTGGGGTACCCTGAGGACCTTGAGCACAAAGGCATGCCAGGTATCCCCAGGGTCCAGGAGGCACGAGGAACAGCAGTCATAAATTGAATAAAGAGAAAATTTCACAAGCACCGTGCTGACCATATCACTACAGACTCACTCTGCCCAGGGGAAAAAAGGAGGGGATAGAAGAGTTGCAGAACTGGAAAGATTTATTTTCTCTCTTGCTTGGGAGCCGAGAGTTTCCAAGGTTTCCCATTCTGTGGGTCAGGCTGTGACTAGAGCCACACATGTAAAGCCCTTCTGTTGCCACTTCACTGTTAGAAAACAAAGGGGCCCTTATTTCTCTCTAATGTGAGCAGCCATATCCACAGCTTTTGTCATACTCCAAAACTAAAAGTCAGTCATCTAAACTAAGCCCTGGGCACAGGGGGACATCTCAATGCTAAAGACTGGGCCCCCTGAACACATGTACCACCAAGAAAGCCTTACCAACAGCCCCCTCCTTATTTTTTTCTTCTGCGGATTTTATCCTTCTGTCTCCCCATTTAACTGCCCCACTTGTGTTTTACCAAGATTTCTCCAATGAACAAACAGCAAAGCAACCCAAAACACAAAGCCCAGAAAACAGCACGTAGTGCCAGGACAGAAGGCAATGTCTCTGCTGCTCTCCACCCCTCCCAAGGTTTGGAAGACAAATAAAGAGCACACTGTCTCACTGACCACCTAGGCTACCCAGACCTCAGTTCCACGCCTTGTACTTGATGCCTTTCTGTGGACTTGGGAGGAATGCTCTCCTCATTTTGCAGAATTCATCAAGAGGTCTTCTTAGGCAACGGAGGCAAAACTCACTGGTGGCCTAAAGAACTAAAACATCGTAGGCGTTTTTGGTTTACTCAGTAAGCATGGTCCTTTCCAGTTTTGAATAAATCTTGATTTTGTAAGTCAAATTTGATCTTATAGCCCTAGAAGAGCTCATAACTTAGAGCAACACTGTGGTATATTACTGTGCTAACCCTGTTCTCTAAAGGTGTTCTTAACTGGAGTCTGAGACTCCCAAGGCATCTGTGGGTGGGCTTTACAGAGTACATGAATTTGGATGGGAAAACATTCATCTTTATTTTCAACAATCACTCAAATTTTGTACTTTCTTTGATTATGACTGTAGGCACCAAATCATAGTATTAGGAGTACCAGTAATTTTTTCACCAGTTGAAATCCCAGGTATTTTCATACTACATTATAGTTGTTGCAGCTATCCCAAAATATCACCTAAGCTCATCAATTTAGAAAGTCCAGTCATTATTAGATTGCTGCTAGACCTCGTTATTTATTGCAGTACTAACAAAATATATGCATTACTATGTCATCAATTTGTTTATTTTATTGATGACTTTATTTCAGCACAATTGCTTTCCTTTGCAATCCTATTATTTTGACTTAAGCATCTAAAATATTATTCTAAGTATTCCATAGGCTTCACCAGACTGTCAAACAGGTCCATGGCACAGCAAAAGGTTCAGAACCCCTGCTATCGACTAAGTGGACTTCTTGCTCCTTCCCCAAGCACATTCTACACTTTGGGCGCAGGCAATTTCTACTTTCAGAACATCTTGTTCCCTTCCTTCATTATCACAAATCAAAACCATACCTGCCTCTCAGTGTGTAATGTCACTTCCTTTAAAAAGCTTCACCTGACTCCCTTCAACTGTTCAGGATGGGATTTTCAATCCCTCTTTTCCCATTATCACATTCTGCCTAGTAACTATTTATATGCACTTTTTATTTCATTTGACTAGATTAAAATCTTCTGGTGGGCAGGTACCAAGCACCCTTCATGGTTGAGTAGCTATAGTAGCCTTTGGACAGGTCTGCTGAGCTCGCTGCCCCCATTTCTCTCCATTTCTATACCACAGAAGTACTGTTCATGTCACTCCTCTTTTGTTCTATGCAATAAAACCCAATTCCTAGGTCTGGCATTCAAAGCTGTTCCCAAACTGGTCTCCACCTGCAGTTTAAGCCTTCATCTCTTCAGTCT
Source organism: Propithecus coquereli (assembly GCF_000956105.1). Lineage (NCBI taxonomy): Eukaryota > Metazoa > Chordata > Mammalia > Primates > Indriidae > Propithecus > Propithecus coquereli. Next base: position 11,599,655 of record NW_012155284.1, on the reverse strand, counting down.
CTGAGCTCTATGGTCTAGTCATTCCCTAAACAGCCACTCTGTTCCATACTTCCATGCTTTCATTTCTTATAATCCCTCTTCCTTGAATGCTCTATATCCTTTTTCATGGAGAAAGGAAAATGACAGCCCCATTTCCAAAATAGCATTTATTTTCAGGAAGTTCCTGCCTAGACGCACATAGACATGCAAAGCTGGCTGCAGCAATGACACTCCATTACCTGAGTTTTATCACTGAAAAATTTTGTCACAAAATTCCATTCTAAAATGCCATATTTGTGTTTTATTCCTTTGTGACAGAGTCTTGAATGTTCCAGAACTGAAAGACAGGTTGAAACTACTCATCCCCCTCATGCGTCACCATCCGAAATTCAAAGCCATTGCCAAATCCTCACCCCGTTTGCTCTGGGCCTCCTACCCAATGGCCTAGCCCCCAAAGTCAGCCTGTGTCCTAGTTCTTTCCACTGATCCCTATAGGATCTCCTTGGCAAACAAATGCCTCCATTACCATGGAATCACATCACGGATGTAAACCATGGATCCCTTATAGCCATCTCCAGGAGATACTGTGAAGGCAGATAGTAATGTAGGCATTTTCCTAACCTACCACGGATCCTCCCTGCCTTTGATCAGACCCCCTCTGTCTCAGAAGCTCAAGCCATTTAGCTTTACCACCTTCTACCTTTTCTTTACTTCATCCCCCATCCACCTCCAGTGGACATCCAGCAATGTCTGGTGAGGGTGAAGATTCCCACTTCACAGTCTCCAGCACGATTCATGCCATCTTCTGGAATAACTTGGGTCTTCCATTCCCTGGTCTCACAGTTCCTAAACCTTCTGGACTCCATCGCTCACTTGATCTGCACATCAGCAACCACGTCCATGATTCACACAGGACCTTATCTCCACCTCTTAATCATGAAGCCCAATGCCCCATTCTCAGAACACCACCACCTGTCCTCCCAGTATTAACACTTAATCATTCCATCTAAACATTCTCTTCTATCTCATAGAATCAATCCTTTTGGCCCTTTATATATTTACCTACTTTGAATACAGAAAACAAATAAACAAGAAAATACTTCCTTAAGACTCATCTTTCCCTACAGAACATAATTTTGTGTTCCCTTTCCACCCCTGAATTCCACCTAAACCCTAAGACTCCTCAACCCCTAGACTGCTCATTCCACAAGGAAGACTAATGTGAGAACTTTGAAAGACAGGGCCCAGGACAGGAGACCCGATGCCTGGGTCTAGGGGGGATGCTGCCACTCTGACTGGAGCAGAGTCACTGTACCCCTGCCTACCTTCCCACTAGATTGTCAGCTCCCAGAGGCTTAGGACTTTTCTCTCCTACTTCCTAGAAAATGAGAAAGAGGGTGCTGTTATCAGGCTTTCTAACCCCTTGAAAAGTATTGGTTTCACCCACATCAGCTTGCTCATAAGAGATGCTGAATAAACAGTTGTTTAGTGAATGAATTAACAAAGATTCCTTTTCTACTTTGAACAATTAACAGTTCTATCATTTGGGGTATTTATTGTTAACTATTACATTGTTACTCAACCTTATAGTCCTTCCTGACTTGTCTCCCCTAAAAGATTATAAGTTTTGAACAGGTTTTATCTCCCAAAAAATCCCAATGTCCTAAACATGATCGGCACTCAACAAATATTTGTTGGATTTTCTTTACTAGTCATCCTCATTAACATATTGAAGTTTTTATTTTTTCCCCATCATCTCAGTAGTTGCATTGTGAATCATCACGGCCCAAATGGTAACAGTGACTATTATGACAGAAAGCTTCTGAGAGTAATTTTAACTGGTTATTAGTAATAAATTATTTTTAATTTTTAAAATAAACTGTAGCTGTAACTATTTTACTGGTAAAACATGATAGCTATTGTTAGTAGTGCTCAGGCAACTGTAAACTAACAATTGAACCTGTGCTAATGAGTCAGAGAAAAAAGTGAATGAAAAGAAAGAAAGGTTTAGAAGAGAGTATTTGAGAAATCGAATTTGTTGAAAAAAAAAAAAATCTGACTGAAGAAAGAATTAATGATAAACCCCAGAGCCAGGACCTCTCACAACTCTAAGAGCAATTTGGCAACCCCATCAAAATTAAGCAACCTTTGATTAATAAAGGAGACTTTTGAGGAGATCATTTTAAGGAAACAGGGAGATTTATGTGAGCCTCTTGAATGTGACATTGTCCCAGTCACAGAAAAATGAACTCCTTGGGAGCATCCAATCCATTGACACTGTCTTGCAAGATTCCTTGAACTTCAGTAAATCAGAGGAATCTGACTAGTCCTTTTGCCCAGGAAGGCATAAGGATGCACAAATCCCTTCTGTTCATTAATGGAGTTATCTTTATAACAGCTTTATTGTGATATAATTCACACACCATACAATTCATCCACTTAAAGTGTACAGTTCAGTGGGTTTTAGCAGGTCCACTGGGTTAGGCAACAGTCCCCACAATAATTTCAGAACATTTTGTCCCTGCAAAAGAAACTCCATACCCATTTGTAGTCACTCCTCAATCCCCCCTACACCTTCAGACTCAGCCCTAAAGCAACCACTAATCTACTTTCTGTCTCTATGAATTTGTCTATTCTGTACATTTCAGATAAATATAATTATACAACATATGGTCTTTCGTGACTGGCTTCTTTCACTTGGCATGGTATTTTCAAGGTTCAACTATGTTGTAGCATATATCGGTACTGCATTCCTGTTTGTTGCCAAATAACATTTCATTACATGGACATACCACACTGAAATTATGTCTTGAAAATAACAATTCTATATCAATACTTTTACCTAATCCCCCCTCCTAAGATCTCCAGTTTCTAGTAGGTGGATAGTGATGGAATACGTTCTGTCACTGTGTGAACTTGACAGGTTACTTCTCTAAGCTTCAATTTCCTTACTTGTAAGGTAGAAATAAAACTAGTACCTACTTACAGAGTTATTAGGATTTTTATAATTTATTAAAGTCTAGTACAGTGATTTCCCACAGGAATAACAATAGTTATTAGGTGTCATGAGGGCACAAAAATGTTAACATCTTTCTTTTAAATTTGATTGGATTTTTAATTACAAAGGTGATACATGTTTATTATACCCAATAAAAAACACAGAGATGAGTTTTTAAATTCATAATCTTTCTCTCAGCTCTCTATCCATCCTCAGACATCGCCAGTGTAAAGTGTAGTGTGTATCTTTTCACATCCTTCTCTGTGATTTTATAAATTCACAAAACCAAAATGCACATGCAGAGATGTTTCCCCCCTTTCTTTTATTCTAATGTATACTACACACATTACCTTGCAATTTACCTTTTTTAAAACTAAAAAACATCTGGTCATTTTTCCAAGCCAATACGTGTCTACCTTTTTCTCTTTAATAGCCATGCTATATTCTACAGTATAAATGTACCCCCAATATATTTAACTCTTCCACTATTGATGCACGTTCAGATTATTTTCAGCTGCCATTATAAAAATGCTGTGATAAACCTTCTTTTAATGAAATAATAAATAATCATAACCATAATCTTATCATTTTTATATCCATTTCTTTGCATTCCCAAGTCCAGTCTAGGCCCATCCCGTACCTGATGAATATCAAGGAACAGGACTTTTATGAAGCAAGGATAGAGAATCAAATCATCTATAATAAGGAATTTCAAGCAGAAGAAATTTGAGGGGGGAAAAAAACCCTAATTCAGCAAATGGACAACTCCAGGGACCTAGACCCTCAGGGAAGATACTACAGAGAGGAAGGACACCTGAGGAGAAAACAGAAGAGAAGATGATCAGACCAGAAGAGTCAGGAACACTAAGCATCCTAAGAAAACTGCTCTACCGCCCTGGGCAAAGGGTGAATGTTTTGCCCTCTAGCCGACCTAGTTATTTTCCTTAACGTTAGAGATAGCATCTTCTTTTAGAATATTGCTTTCCGGAAACAAGTTTTAAAATTTTAATTGAACCTGAAACTTTTGCAATTAAACCTTACTACTCTATTCTAAATTAAATAAATAAAAACATCATCCAAACTTATTCAAAATTGGGCAATGGAAGTGTATGGTAAAGCTATGCAATATGCTAAATGAATTTTCCTATCCCTGGAGCTTGACTTTATGTAATGCTTTTGTCCATTTCATGAGAGACCCTGCCATTGAGCATATATAAAAGCTTCTTGATAAACTCCCTTCAGTGGGTTTTAGTCACCAAAGTACTAAAACAATATCTGAAAATGATTGCATTGTAAGATATTTCACCCGTGGCTTTCTCGTGACACGGGCTCTGCGATATCTCACAGCTGGTTCCAGTGCCTCATGAATGAATTTACTATAAACCCCACATGTGGTACCCCCTTCCCAAGAGCCAAACCAATTTAGAGGGAACACAGGGAAAATGATCCTTTTCTTTATTTCTGGAAATACATGCTATATGGAAAAAGTTTTTATCCAGAGGGAAAACTTCTGGATTTTACTGGCTCACTAAAATTAAACCATTTAGTGGCTTTTTTTTTTAACCTAAGATTAGGCTTTCTTTCGTCTATTTGCACATGTCAACCAAAAATAGCAGAGTATATATATGTAAGAAAAAAACGTGTTTGTACAAAAAAGAAAATTTATACCCCCAAAGCCATGATCTCCTTTTGCTGAAGTGTTGTTTTGTGATTTTTTTTTTATTCAGGTGGTTTATCAAATTTCTATAATAACACAAAAGAAAATAGTGATTGCCCATCAACGCTAAAAATTCTCACAAAACTTGCAAAGGGGCTCACTAAAGATAAGTGAATGCTGACAGCTCAGGACTAGCAACTGCACAGAAACCCAGTCAGCTAAACAAATATATTCACTGAGATTTAATATTTTGTTATAGGATAGCAAAATTAATAACCCTTTTAATTGACAGATTTTTTATTTCCTTTTACCAAAGTATAGATGGCCCCCAAAATAACCTCTAGATGTATTAAATCTTGGCAGCGTACAGCTATTTCCTCTGTGGTCTTTAGGGTCCTGTCACCCTTCATCGTCTACAAAGCAGCACATTTAAATCTTTCAAGAGTCCTTTTATAACTGGGCCACCCTGTTTCTCTTCACAGGAGATACTGAAAGCGTATTTGTCAGGAGCAATGAGGGACTTACCCAGGCCTGCTGACAGGCCAAGAGGAGGAGGCCCACCTGCTCAACTCCTAACCCAAGGACCATGAGCAGTTTCTGTTGGTCGTGGTCTTTCCAACAATTTTGGAATCAATACGGTTAATACCTTATCCTAGCTAATCTATTTCAGCAACAAATAAAAAGCCATTTAGCAGCAAGAAACTGTCAACTTGACACAAATTCGCAACATTTCATAAATGATATCCAGCAGAGCCCCTGTCATTAATACTATTGCATCAAAGTCAGGAGGTGGAGGCATAGTGCCCTTTGCATCGATCTAGCTCTCTGGGTTCCTTAGACTTGAAGGAGTATGTTCTGTCCACCCCATCTCCTCCTGCTCCTTCATTCCCTCCTGGCCTGCCCTGCCCATCCAGGGTCTCTTCCTGACTTCAGTATTCCTCTTACATCCCCACCTGTAAACCTGCTGTTTCCACACTGATTAAGATTTCCCAGAATGAGTCTGTACAACCTCCTGCGCTGGGTCATTTTCCCTAAATAAAGGCTCTTGGGGCCGGGCGCAGTGGCTCACGCCTGTAATCCTAGCTCTCTGGGAGGCCGAGGCGGGCGGATTGTTTGAGCTCAGAGTTCGAAACCAGCCTGAGCACGTCTCTACTAAAAATAGAAAGAAATTAATCAGACAACTAAAAATATATAGAAAAAATTAGCCGGGCATGGTGGCGCATGCCTGTAGTCCCAGCTACTCGGGAGGCTGAGGCAGGAGGATCGCTTGAGCCCAGGAGTTTGAGGTTGCTCTGGGCTAGGCTGATGCCACGGCACTCTAGCCTGGGCAAAAGAGTGAGACTCTGTCTCAAAAAAAAAAAAAAGGCTCTTGGATATCTTTCTGCCATAGGTCATGAATTCTTTGATGGTATGAACTAGATCTAACTCCCCTTTCTTTCTCTAGGGCCTAGCACTAGAATATGTAAGTGCTCAACAAAACCTTGTTAACAATACTAATAATAAAGATAGAATAGCAAATATTTCTTGGGCACTTATTTTGCACCAAGAATTCCGTTGAACATCTTATTTGCATCATCTCATTTAGTCTTCACAACCGTACTGTAAGAGAAAGAGTATATTATCCCCACCTTAAAGATGAAGAAACTGAGGTTTGGGTAAGTACCTTGCTCAGATCACACACATAGTATGTGGGAGAAAAGAGGTTGAAATTCAGGTTTATCTGACCCCAGAGTTCAAACTCTTTAGCCCATCCCCTATTGCATTTCTTTAATTATTCATCTAATTATTAACCCTTTGATGCTGTCAGGATTCCTGCAGACAGAAAGAAACAGTCAAGTCCTTGGAAATTTTTTTGGCTATTAAGAATTCTCTTTATCACTGATAATTTGTGGTATCAGCAAACTACGCTGCCAGCAGATAATGTTGTTTATGAGATCTGCACTTATCTATTTGGGGCCACGTAGGAGCAACGTACCAAACAGTGCACATGTAATTTTACACTTTGTTCTTCTTACTGTGGGCTCCAATTCAACCAGTGCTTGACAGAGGAGAACTAAACAGGACCCAGGCAAGGAACATGAAGTTACGTCTTGGTTCTAATTCATTCAATAATCATGATGCCTTTCACATGGTGTTTATTCTGCTCCCACTTACGTCTCTTGCATAATCACCATCAATTTCGTTCCCAGCAGTTCCGCATGCTGAGCAGGTGATGAACAACTTCCAGGCACTAACTTCAACCTGCAAATGGCCCCATCATCACTTCCCCACACATAGTCTCTTATGTTCCCAGGTGTTACGTAAAGTTCAGTTACTAAGCTTTCTGGGATGTGAGCTGCCTGTCTTCCTGGAAATATGTAAGCAGGAGGAGAAAACTATAAACCATTAGCTTGCTTCTAACATTTGGAGACATGGGGCTTAACTGAGGTTTACTGGCAATTAGGTTTGTCTTTATTCCAGATCCTTCCAGCTCTGGCCCCTGCTAAGTTTCTTTGAGTACACCCTCTTCTTTTCCCATTACCCAATCCTCTAAAGCTTCTTTTCTGGGACTGAATCGTAAATTACAAGGTGTAATACAAAGGAAAACATTTATTTTGGAGTCTCATTAACAACTGAGAGGAAAGTGATAGTATTTATTCCCAGCATGATGGAGTGGACTCCTGCAGACGTGAAAAAGGCCAAGCCCTCTTCCTACTCCTCAGATACACGCATGCACATACACTGGGTCAAATACTTACAACGGTGAGAGTACCTCAGATAGGCAGAGCAAGAAACACTTCACCAGAGACAGCCTCTTGCTATTCTGTTCAAACATCAAGTTTGAAGCTCTTTTTAGTTAGTGATTTACTGACCACTACAAACTGTACATAATCAATCACCCCATGTGCCAGTTTTGAGATATTGTCTCTCTGCCCCAAAACCCAGTCCTATATACTCTGTGATTCTAGGGCTGAGGCTTGCTCTGCAAAACACATTTGTCCTTTGCCAGGTGGCTCTATATTTGACTCTGCCAACAGGGCATACTATCAGGAAACTGCAAGGTAGATGGCAAGAGAAGCAACGTTCTTCTTCCTGCTTGCTTCTTACTTCCTGTAAGCATCACTCCAACAATGGTCCTTCATTCTGGAAGTGACTGTTGGTTCCAGATTACTGCTTCTTTCTGCTCACTGGGCAACACAGCCTCATCACACCCCGTCCACCGGCCTCTCCCCCAAGCTGCCGAAATGTCAGTAACAGCTCTGTGAGGCCCTGCTCTGAGTTTCTAGGTTCTGATCAACTGAACCTCTTCCCTGTGTTCCCCAGCCATGCAGCTGGTAGCTGCTTCATGTAATTATTACCCTCTGTGTTACCTCGGTGTTCCCTTTTTGCTTTTTCTAAAACATATTTAACTAATTCCCTGTATTCAATCTCCTCTGTTGAAAGACTTACTGTGGTTTCTATTTTTCTGACTGGCACCAATGGGCACTCCCTGCTTTAACCATACCCTCTTCCCTGCCTGATCCCCTAATACTCATCATTTTTCTCCTGTAAAATCTGTCTTCTAACTACCGTATCTTCTGGTTCTCACATCCTAATGCCTGGGTGGTAACAGATGTTAGTAGAGGGGGGTGGAGGAGAAGGCAAGGAAATAAGAATCCTATACCCCAAGAACTAGAGGCAGCATCAGAGCATAAACTCTTAGTTAGCTCACTTACAGGACAGAGCTCACGGTAGTCAAATTAGAGCCTGTCTACCTGCTGTAAAGTGGAAGCAATGCAAATTTCTTCTTAAAATACTTGGAAAATTAGCTGGGCTTGGTGGCATGCACCAGCTACTTGAGAGGCTGAGGTGGAAAGATCACTGGAGCCCAGGAGTTTGTGGCTGCAGTGAGCTATGATTGTACCACTGTGCTCCAGCCTGGGTGACATAACAATAAAGCAAGATGCTATCTCAAAAAAAAAAAACAGAAATATTTTTATTAAAATACACCTCCTAAAGACATAGATGGGGCAATTTTTAAAAGTTAGTTCACTTGTATTCAGATAAATAAAATACCCAATGCTAAAATGTGACTGGGTTTGGTAGAGATTATTAACAGCAAAAAGAAAAGGTATTGGGTAACTTTGAAGTGCAGGGCTTAAAACGTGTATTAATTATTGTTGTCAAAGGCATTATTTACAGTAGTCTTAATGACATATTTAAGTAAAGCTAATCTAAATTTCTTAAATAGATGGTAGAAAGAACAAATGACCAGAGAATTTGTTGCGGAGTTGACAAGTAAAAGCCTTTAGCCAGGGTAAAATACGAACTTGTATTTACAATACCCAAATCTTTATCAAAAGTTAATGAAAGAACTTTATGATGTACAAATTTACCTCAATAATGCTGTTAAAAATAATACTTAGAAAACAGTCTCCGAAACTAATGAGCAACACTCACATTTGAATAATTCCAGGAATTGGGAATGACATGATAAATAGGCAAATGCCAGGTACCACCACTGAGTGATTAAAAGGGGACCAGGAGGAAACCACTGCTCAGTGTCACCCTCCACCCCACCCGTTCTTTCCCACAGTCGATGAAATCCCACTTTTTGAGATGCACTTTCTTGGTTTGCCTCTCATAACCTTCTCCAAGGTCTTCGTCTATGTCAGAATTGCAGAGAGGGAGCAACTGAGCAGATTTGCAGTCTTCATCACTCTACTGAGAATCGGCCTATCAGCCCCCTTTCACTCAGGATTGCCAGCTGAGATAAGAGCTTTGAGAAAATGAGAACAATTCATGAAAAGAAATGAAGAAAGATAATTCTGGAGCACTCAGTATGGCAAACACACGCAATACATGTTTCATCAGACTCTCCTGAGAACGAATCCTGGATTCACTACTTTCTAGCCTGAGACTAGGTCAAGTAACTCGATGCCTCTGAGCCTCGGTTTCTTCAGCTGCAAAAAGGGGGTAATGCCCTTGCAGGACATGCATAAAGACAAGATCTAATATATGGGATGCCCTTGGCATAATGTCCTGGCAGAGAGTCAGTGGAAGTTTTTGATTAAGCCTGGCTTGATGGGGTCACATGTTGCCTCGGAGTGTAACAAGCCCCCAGCTTTTTTTCACTCTTTGAAGCAGGCCCAGCATCAGCTTTGCATTTCCTCTCAAAGGCCTCCACTGCTCACCCTGCTCCTGGGGTTTCCCCTGCTTCTCCAAGATCAATTGTAGAGGGAAGCATTCACCCTAGCTCTCTTGCTTTCTTGTATCCCCCAAAATGATCATGTAGAATTTTTCTTTTAAAGGTTTACTGCTAAGCACTACAGAGAGACAGAGATGAAAGGAAATAAAATGAACAAGATGGAGAAGGCTCAAAACCCACAGAATCTTTACTGAGATGGCCTACGGTTTCTAACTTATGTGGAAGGGCGAGCTTAGGGCTTCCCCCTAACTTGTCCGTGGGTAAAGACTGGGATGACGGTTGCTTTCTCTCCTGGTGCTCCTCCTCTCAGGAAGAAGCACAACATACATCCCTTTGGTCTCCGAAAGGCAACTGGCCTCTCCAAGGTCCCACCCAGGATGACTAAAAATCCGTTCTCCAGGCCTCTGTTGTGCCCAGGCTGGAACCCCTTGGGCCATTAACTCATTGGTGGTGCCATATATGTGGCTCTGGGTAGCCTCAAGGAGAGGAATTTGGATTTGGAGGAAGAGAATAAAAGTGTGGCAGACAAAGGAGAGAGAAACCCTCAAAAGATACACTTGGGTTACTTCCCAGTTGTGCTCCAGGCAGCCCTCTGCAAAGGGTCTGATCCCACCCTCCTCTCCCTGCCATCTCACCACTTATGACTTTAGTTTTAACAACTACAATACTCAGAGCAAGTAAGTCCAACACTTACTATGTTCCAGGCACGATTCTCAATGCTTACTTGCATTAATTTTCACGACAACCCATAAAGTCGTTATTATTACCCATTTTACAGATGAAGGAATTTAGGCCACAGCAATGCAAATAACTTGTCTGTGATCCTACCCTAACTAAGGAGCACAGCTGGGATTTGAAACTGAGGCCTGTCTGACTCCAAAGTCCAAATTCCTTTTTATTATATTATGCTTTTCCAATAAATCCCTCCCCACCTCACCCCCTAGGAAGGCCACTTCTAATCCTTTGCGGGATCTCCTAATCCTTGGCAGGACATCTCCTAGAATTTTGCTATTCAGTGAGAAAAGAGTGAACACTCCCAAACCGATTTGCCAGATTTCTTCTTTTCACTCTAGCTGGAGCATTGTTTCAATAGACATGCTAAATTCTGAATGTAGCATTTAGATCTCAATAATGAAATATGGTCCGTAAAGACCCATGTACTTTGGAGCAGAAACCACAAGTGGCCTAGAGAGATGCAAGCCAAGGGTGAGAGAGGTGACTCACGAGCTCTCAGCCCTTTATTGGATGGCTGGTGGGCTCAGACCTCAGCACTAATCTCCCTTCTGCTCTAAGCTGAGGGTTCTGTGGGAATTTGTGTATGTTCTTAGAAAGAGAAGTGGTAATAGAAAGTTGAGACAAAAAGGGCTAAAAAGTTTTTCACTTTTTTTTTTTCCTCCCTTTGGCCATACACAGTTTTATTAGTTTGTTGTCTTTGGGGTCTTGATATTTTTAATGGACAACAATGTTATTTGGTTTTAATTACCTTCAAAATTGGGTCACGCCTGAACAAATGGATCAGAGACTATTTAAACTCCTTGCAATCTATAACTTCAAGAAAGAAAAGGGTTTTTCTGTGTTCATCAGTGTGTTGTCCTCTCTCTGCCATAATCCATGCCAAATTAACACTGGGGAGGAGAATGTATAAAGAGGCTGGGCCACAGTGAGCCTGGCTGCCAGGCTCTTGCCTGCCAGCTCGGTTTTAACCTGCCTTTGTTTTTCCCTTCTACCTGCACCCAGGCAGGGACAGGCCACAAACTGCAGCTGGGAGGAAAACTCTTGCCAGCCACTCCCATGGAAATAAGTTCCCTGCTGAGACCATTTTGGCACCACAGCCAGGTCAAAAACAATGCTCTACTTTTGACCTCATCTTGCCTAATGTCTCTCCCCTCCCAGCGGGCTGCTTGGGCAGGTCATCTCTCAGCTGACTGTTTACCCAACTTCACTTCAAAAAGAAAATACCGAGGGTAAGGGCATCATACGTAACCTAATCATCTGTACCCCCGTAACATGCTGAAATAAAAAAAAAAAAAAAAAAAAAAAAAAAAAAAAAACAAAAAGAAAATACCCATTCCTTTTGATCTAATAAAATTTCATCTGCTTTTCCAGGCCCTAAGATAGAAGGAATGTTGGTAAAATTTGCCCAATAGCGCTAATCCAATGCCAAAGAAAAAAATTTAACCTTCTGAATTTTTTTTCAGACTTTTCCCAGTCTATTCAATTAATACTAACACTTCTTTTCTCTACTTGATTCCAGAAATATTTATTGAGCAACTACTACAAATTGGGGACATGCTAAGCATGGAGAGGGCACAAATGATTAAGGCACAGACCATATCCTTAGTGAATCAACTCAAAGTGGGGGAGCAGGGAACTCATGACTAAACAATCTTCACCATACATAGCTTGCCTGTCATCAGTAATAGTCACCAGACATTTTCCACAAAAACACTAAAATATTCCTGTGGTAAGGCATTATTCTCATCTCATTGGCCATATTCAGTCAGCCCTGATCTTGGCTGTTGATTTCCTTGCGTATCCAGAATCAAAGCAGAGCTGATAATCATGTCTATTAAGATATAACACGGCAAAGTGTCTCTTCCTCCTAGCACGCAAGTGTGGAAGAGTTTCCATATTCCACTGCACACACTGACAGTTCTGATCCAAAGCAGCTGTGGCCCTGAGACAACTAAGGACTTTGTTTTGATCCTGCTTCAGTGCCAATGAAGAGCCTAGCCTCTGTGATGCCAGCGTTGGCACCTTCTTCTCTGTCCCTCATTGGCACCTTCTCACATGCCCCTTTTCTATGTATGTACATCCTCCTGACAATGGAAGGGGCTGAAGCAAAAATCAAATCCACATGCTCTGGGGAAGCAAATACCAGCTTAGAGGCTCTCCAGTCCCTGGGCTTCCCTAAAATGAGTGTCGCATAGTGGCTTCAATCCTTCATTTCCTTTATGCACAGATAATTAATGAACCGGTGTAGCCCCAGCCCCTTGAAGAACTTAGGATTGGCATACATGAATGCAGTCAAACTAAGTGAGAGAAAGACGAAATTATGTTTTGAGGAGATGAAAGAGAAATTATACTTTAGGAATAATGATAACTTACCCACCCTAATGAGGTAAATGCACAGCAGTGCAGACAAATTACTCTGGAAATGATAGAGTAGAAATTAAGAAAATGAACATTGTATAGATCTTTACCACACGCCCTCACTTGCATTAATTTAGTTAATTCTCCTAGCTTCCATGTTCCGTAGGCTCTTTTATCTATCCCCATTGTTACATATGAGAAAACTGAGGGTGGGAAATAGAAAGTAATTTGCCTGAGGAGCCATGATGACCAAGGGCAGCTTTGGGCCTAATATGCACGGCCTTCTGAGGGCCAGACTGCCCCTGGGGAGTGCAGGCGTCAGGAGACTGAAGAACAGGGTCTTGTTCCCTGAGGGACAGATGGAAGACCCTAGTGAGATGGCCAATGACATGGAAAACGGAATGGCAGAGGGAGGATTTGCTCGACCCAGATGGAACAGGGCAAGGAAAAGGGCAAATAAAGAATGTGGAGAAAAGACAGCCAAGGGGTGATGAAAGAACATCTGCTTTTATTCAGGATTTGGTTGCACTTGTGACTGAGATGCTCACCTTTGCCCTCGTGTCCTCATCCTCTCTCCCTCTTTCTCTCGCTCTTTCTCTCTCTCTCCCTCCACCCTTCTCTCCCTCTCTCCTCTCTCACTCTCTTCCTCTCTTCTAGAGCACTACCCCTGACCTCTCCAGCACCACAGACTCACATAGCAGGGCATTTAAATGCAGCCAGATTTAAATGCAACATTCCTCTCTTCCTATTGTCTCAGACTTTTGGCAGAGGGCCCCAAAGAAACATAACCATAGTTCTAACAATGTGAACCATCCTTGCGAGACTTACAAGGAAGGGGAGATGCAGATAGGGCTCTAAAGCCACCTCTAGTGCATAAAAGAAGCTCAAGCTGGGAGGTCAGGAGTGAGGATGTTGTTGGAGGGAGTTACTAGTGCACTGTGCATTTCCCACACCCACCCAACCCCTATGGAAGAGGCTTGAAGCAGCCCATCTGAGAGCTTGGGCTGCATGCTCTAGAGTTCGAAGGGCATAGAGACTGGTCTATGACCCAGACCTCCCCTGTTAGAATATATCCCATGCACATATTAGATGCCTGATAAATATTTGTTGAATGATGGAATGATGAAAGAATGAGTGAGTGAGTGAATGAATACCTAAGAAGTATAAAAGTGAGAGGCCGCGACTAGAGCAAAAGAGATAGGTACACTAGCTATGTAACGTGACAGAGTTTACTTGCACAGAAGTTTATGGAATGAATGAATGCAGTGAGTAAATCAAGGCTATGTTGACTAAATATATCTTTTATCATATTAGAAATTTTGGCTAGCAGAAGAGCCCATCATGGCCCTGGACGTCTCTATATCTTTCTTAAAGAATCTGGCCTCAAGTTGATCCCTAAGAAGAAGATCAGAAAAAATACAGGCAATATTCTACATGAAAAAAAAAATCTCTAAAGTTAAAAGTCATTTGGGTTCTAAATCTGGTTGACAGGAGATTCTGGACCCTGTGTCTTTATTTACTTGCCTCTGTCATTCATGACATTCTTTCTTCTACTCCTAACTGTTCCCCCAAACCTTAGTCCAATCCTTGCTAGATAACAACACTTGACAGTAGAAGCCAAAGGAAATATTGTCTCGGTCACCTCTCTAATCAGCACACTAAGAACATTCTGTGGCATCTCCACCCAGGGGCCCAGGTAAAGTGTGCCCACTGCTGTTCCAGCAATAAGCATCATTTGTCTGTACACATCAGCTCTTAAAGTATGGTGAAAATCTTCCGCTTAATTAAGTAGCGAAACTGTATTTATGATCTGTCCTAATGCTCCAGCACAAGTTTTGGAATTGCAAACCCTGTGTCTGTACTCCATCCACAACTCCCTGTAAAAAACAGCATGCATCCATGAACACACTTAACACAGCCCCAGCGATAAGAGAGAAGTAGTGATATTGATGCAAACACACACAGTCGAAAGACTAAATCCAAACAAGAATCATCATAGTGGACCTTGAACGCCCTTCACCAGAACGGATCCCCTAGGCCTCCTGATGTGCCTGTGAAGGAGGAAGATCAAACTAGGTTCCGAGCAGTGACCAAAACCAAATCCCACCAAACGTCCAATATCCAAGTTATCAAATGAAAGCAGCCAGGGTAAACAAGTATGGAAATGTGATTTTCCAGACCTATTTATGCTGTCCTATGTGGACTAGGGAGGGATTCCAAGGCAAGGAAACTCCAGAAGGCCCCAAGCGAGGAGCCAAGCCTTTGATATAAATTTCTGTGCTCCTTGCTTTCCCGTGCAAATCTCTCATTACTCCATCCAAATAACTTTCAAAACCACAGCTTCCTCCATGTCTTGCAATAAGAAAATCTGTGCACTTGTACTGGGATCAGCAGTGTACTCAGTACCTGCTCTCACCCCCATCCCCATCATTTGGAGAGAAGGAGGCTTGGCCTCATCAAAGGCTCGGTTCAGTTAGCTCCTGAATGGGGAGGGAAGGATCAAAGGGCCAGAAATATTCATTTAGAAGGGAAAAGTAAAAGAATTAAATATGTAGAAGTTGGTCAAATGATGCCTGAAGGGGGATATAAATACCCACAGCGTTTGAAGGGTATAACTAAACACCAGAAAGCGGGCTTTTTTGTAAAAGATGGTTCAAGTGGCTGTAATTGGGAGAGACTGAAGGAAAGCAAAGGAAAAGCTGAACCAGGTATTTAGAAAAGTCTGCTTTCAGCAAGGGCTATTACACAGAGGGAGCTCGTGTCAACATAGCCCTTAGTCTGACACTTCTGTTCTCTAGAATTTGTGTCATGTTCCCATTCCCAACCCTTTTCTCAGATGCATTTGTTTGGACCTAGAAATACTCATATATGTGTAGATGTTGTCCCTTGTGTCTGTATTTCCTATGTACTTTGTTGCCTCTTGTGTCTTTGTTTTCCATGTACTTTTTGGCATGTATTCTCTATGGCATAGTTTGGAAATGGCCTGGTCATTTGTTGGATCAAACAAATAAGCTTAGGAATGGTGATGTTTAGAAATAAAATACCAAACAAAGAATCCCTCCACTTTAGTGACTTTGACACCGAAAACAGATCTGAAATTCTGGAGCAGGCCTAAGTGCTTCTCGGTCTTCTGCAAGTTCTCTGGAGAAAAGATGGATAAAATCAGCTGAATGCAGTCAGAATATATATCTTGACAGTTTTCTCCTGAGATATACTATATGGCAAGTCCTTCTGGAATTTCTAGATGGAAAGAAATATGCACAGTGAGAACAGCTTTTCTGAGAGTCTTTCGACACATTTATTCCCAGATGGGTTCAGTGCAAAAGTGAAAATTATTTTTTTAAGGAGTGAAGAAATTTCAACAAAGGTTTGGTTTGAATTTAAACTAGAGATTTAGGCCTCTGCATCCCATGAATGGGTTATAAAGGGCTCTAAGTTTCAGTTACAAGCTCTCACTGGGCTCATGTTCTGCAGGAGAAGGAGCACTGAATCAGAAGTCTGTAGAATTCAAATCCCTCCTTTATCATTTAAATATCTGGATGACCTTGGATGGATCAACTTTCTATTCTGGATCAGCTTCTTTACATGTAAAAGAGGGAATTGGACTAAACGTGGGGTTTTTCTTGTTTTGTTTTGTTTTTTAGCATTTTTTTCTTAGGCACCAGAGTCCTTTTCTAAATATAATATTTCACAAAAGTTCAATAATATAAGCCAGATAAAAATATAACCTTTCTGACTAAAGCAAAACTGAGTGTCCCAGAGCCTTGACCACCCACATCCCCACTGTACATCCTGACCCTCGGTCCCCTCGGGGACCACTGAGATACCTCCATGGGACACCACCCCTCTCCAAGGAGAATATTTGGGAAGGCGTTGGATTCCATGCTCCCTCAGATCTTTGCCAACTCTAGTTCATTATGGGTTTGAAAGGCAGCAAGCAAAGAAACAAGCTGGGCAGCAGTGCTGGCTGATCCCAAAGACCCTGGTGGTGAGCAACAGATTAAAACCACTGAAGAGTTGGTGGTTCATAGTCTCCTTTAAGGCTGAAAATCTAAAG
This sequence comes from Propithecus coquereli, assembly GCF_000956105.1. Classification (NCBI taxonomy): domain Eukaryota; kingdom Metazoa; phylum Chordata; class Mammalia; order Primates; family Indriidae; genus Propithecus; species Propithecus coquereli. The sequence goes on along the minus strand of NW_012155284.1, from coordinate 11,582,704 downwards.
AAAACAAACCCAGAAGTGTGTGAACAAAAACAAGACAGCTGGCATTCTCTCTCTTTCCCCCTCTCCCTTCCTCGCTGCCCTCATCCTCCTGTCCCCTTTCCCTCTTCCTCTCCAGACCAAGGCCTAGCAAGGGTCCAAAGGCCCGAAGTAGTGTCTAGTAGGATAGAACCAAAGACAACACATACTCAGCAACTGGAGCCAAACAAGCCAGGAAGGCTCTAAACCAAGCACAGAATACAAACCAGGAGGGAATTCGGGTGCTGTCTGGATTTTTGGTGCCTACAGCCTCAGGTATAAATGTGCTGGGAAGACAGGATGCCCAGGGCAATGCAGAGCAAAGAAGTCTGGAGGGTTCCCCCAACAGCCCCACCCCCATCAATTAGACTGGCTTCACAGGAAAAGACACCACTCATCAATCTGTCACCCAGCTTGAAGATGATAACTGTTACACACAGCCATCAGGCATGTCCAACCCATCAGAAGACAATTTGGTAGTATCTACCAACATTTAAAATCTGCATACTATTTGACACTGCAAGGATATCTTTCAGGTAGACTGCATGTATTCACAAAAATATCTCTGCAAAGATGTTCACTATAGCATGTTTGCAATCATAAAAGACTGGAAACTGCCTTAATATTGATCGATTGGAATGGGATAAATACATTTAGCTTTGCTCATATAATGAAATACTCTGTAGCCATTAAAAAGAATGAGTCAACTATATACTAATGGAAAGGAAAGAGTCTTAATATCTAATGTTAAGGGAAAAAAGCAAGATGCAAATATTGTGCACAATGTGGTATTTTGTGTCTTATGTGAAAAAGAATATGCACATATATATGCTTGCATAGTCACAGAATATTTCTAGAAGGATACATAAAAAGTGCTAAAAATGGTTACCTCTAGGGAGAAAAATCAAGGTGGGGGATAGGAAGATATCTCTGGGAGGAAAAAGGCTTCCTTTTAAGGTCCATTCATATGCAGATTCAATTTCTTTATAATGTACATATACACATTTAAAACAAAGCAAAAACAAAGCATGTGCTGGAACAAAACCTGTCAAATTGATTTAGCTGTCAACAAGCCATTGTATACTTTAAGAGTCCAAAGATCAGCCAACTGTTATCTTCATCAGAAACTAGAGGCAAATGGTGAAACTGGCTTGGTCATTGAGATCTTTACTGAAAATCAGTCTGACAATGGTTTGCAGTGGGAAAGTACTAGACTCAAGAACAGGAGACTAGCTTTCTGGTGGTGTCCTCACCACCTTGAGCAAGTCACATCTGCTCTCTTGGCCCCTTTCTGCATCCATAAAATGACTATATGGACCAGGTGGTCTTGAAGCTTCCTTTCCTCCTGTAAGATGTGAAGTGTCTGGCTTGTCATGGTCAAAAATTTGGGCTTTGGAGTTCTAATCCCAGCTCTGCCCACATATACTTGTGTGACCTTAGGCAATGTATTCAATCTTTCTTATTTGAAAAACACAGATACTAATTCTATCTGCTTCATAGGGTTTTGTGGGAATTGAACAGGAGACTGCCCTAAAGCACTTAGCACAGGGACACCCTCTGTCTGGTATGCTCATCCCAGACATTCTCGACCTTAGTTCCTACCTCAGATGTCACCTTCCCTGGCTACTCTCTATCATACCGTCTTATTTTATTCCTTGCAGCATGAGTCATAATTTATAATTATGTTGAATGTTAGGTTGTTTATTGTCTATCACATCCCAACTAGAATGTAAGCCCCAGGTTAAGGATTTTATTTTCTGTGCTCACTCCTTTGTCTCCAGTCCCTAGCACAGGGGCTAACTCATAAAAATTTGTTGAATGAATAAATTATAAAAGTGTGTGAGCTACTAGTTGCTGTTGATCCTCATAACTCCGTGCCAAAGGAGACTAATGATATCTCCCTCACAGGATAGTTGTGAGAATTGCTAATCCCATTTTACAGAGGCTCAGAGCAGTTAAGTAAAGTACTCAAAGTTATCTAGTTAGTAAGTGGCAGAGCCAAGATAGGAACCCATCCCTCTTTGATTCAAAACTGTTCCCTTACACGCCAGACTATTCTAGGACAGAGAATTCCCTTGACGGCAGTTAGATACTTACAACTCCTGCCTGGACCCTAATTACATGCCTCAAACAAAAATCATGTTCAACCTTTCGATTCTATGTTGCCTGAAACACCACTAATGGGAAATCTCTCTAATCTAAGCACAGCACATTTCTCCTCTGCAGTCCCCTCCTGCCAACACTTTAAAGCTCTTTACTGGAGGCAGAAAACAAGATATTCTTGAGCCATTCAACAGCACTTTGAAACATCCCAGTTGAAGCTCAGAATTATTCACAATTACCAAAAAGCAAGTGACTAGTTGTCATTTGAATATCACCCAAGTCATAAGAAGTGGTCATATGGAAGGTCTTATTACATTTGGAGAAGGAAACAGAAGTAACTGTAAAAGAAACATTGAAATCTTAGAGACTGATTAATGTCTCACTATGTTGTCATTTTTGAGGTTATGTAAAGTTTAGAAGCAATGCATGCCTTAATGCTGTTATGTTATCGAGCTAGTCAGCATTTGTAAAGTTCCTGGCTATAAGGCCCACAAAAGTACAAGTAACTGTAAATAACTCCTTTGTTTTTAGATATAAGTTCTACCACTGGCAAGCAGGAAAAACCTTTTAGACACAAAGCTTTGGAGAGAGAGAAAGATGTAAACACTGCCTTGGGCAGGGCACCAGTAACAGGTAGCATTACCCTTACAAGAGCAAATCAGAATAAGTGAGCACCTGTTATTGATTAACCAATCACAGTTATGTTCTCAGGAAGACACTTTTGAAGCCTAGGCTGAAAACATTCAGCTAGAAAAAGCTCCCATATTTCTGTTTTGCTCTTTACAATGGAACGGAAAGGCAATAATTAGTTTGAGCTCAAAACCCAAGCAGCAAATTCGGTCGCCTTAAAAAAAAAGTTCCATTCTCTCAGTG